>NC_133319.1:3995010-4002178 GCF_012295235.1 Primulina huaijiensis | reverse complement strand
TTTTTTTTTTTTTGGTTTTCTAACTTATCAAATTTAGTTTAATCATGTAACTTTGGTTTTTGTCATATTTTATCGAAATGCTAACGTGAATTTAAAATCGGGCTTTTTCATCTCAGCTGGGTCTATTGGCAAATCAGGCCACTTCCTCAACGGTTAGTCTAATGGGCTTGGCTCATCCTGTTAGTTTGGACTAATATGGGTTCCAGTAATGGGTTCTCAGAATTAATGAGGCGTGGTGATGGTGGAGAGGTCTCTTTGGGTCAGGACCATTAACAATCGGGGGATTTGAAAAAGTGGCCTAGTTTATGAACTGAATGGTTTGGCGTGAACCACAATAATTGGAAATTTAAAATTTATTTTTTAGTTGCATTTGAACAAGATGATTTGATTTGGAAGAAAATTTTGATTTGAAAATGGATTCGAAAGGATACTCGTTTTAGATATATTTCAAATTCATCATAATTAATATCATCAAAGAAATAAAATGGATTTAAAATCCTTAGATTTGAAATTCATAGTTTCAAACTCTTTTCATTTTAGAAAATTTACCTATTTAATCCATCTTAAAATAAGATACTATTTTTAAATATATTCTTTATTTACTAAATAGTATGTAATACAGGTTTTCATGTTTTAAAAACCCTAAAGTATTTCTATTTATTCTTTTTACCTAAAACTTAGTAAAAACAAGTTTTATTTTCAAAATAATTGAAATAAAGTTATTTAAAATGAAGTATATACTACTTATATCGGATCAATTTATCTATATACGGCTGTCGAGATGGAGAAATTAAAAGTACCAAATACTTGCGAACAAGTATATTTGGGGAGATGATTTAAAATCAATGGATTTCGATTATACATTTATTGTTCAACGTTGAAATTTTAAATTTATATTTTCACATTAGTTACACGAAATAAAATATATTTTAAATGTTTATATTATTAGGTGAATTTGGAATATATCGTAATTCACCGTGTAAACATACCATGAGAGAATTTGAAGTTTATGATCTTCTTTCACTAAAACAACAAAAATACAAGAAAAAATAGGGGTAATTGCAACCATCCCTCCTGTGAAAAACCTAAAAGAAATAAAAACTTGTTAAATTTTTAAAATAGAATAATATATCATTTATTGATTAACTATCAAGTACATTAACTCATGTGTTAAAAAACTCAAGCACGTTTATCTCATTTATAAGTGGTTTTAAACTTAATTTTTTTTTTTAAAAAAAATGTTTTTAATTGCAATTAATTTTACATAGAATTTTTTTCATTTTTTTAAAGTTTTATGAGGTGCTGATGCAATTTACTCGTAAAAGTTAAATTATTTCATTATATTTAAACATTTTAAATATTTTTTATATAATTTTGATTTATTCATTTGTGAATCTGACTGATCCTTACAAAAATTATAATTTGAATTTGATTGAAATTGTTAAAAAGAGTTTATGATTTTTAAAATCCCGAAATTTCGGTGTGGTTCATAATATTTGATGTGTGGAGCATCCACTTGGAACAGATGAGACAATCAATAGCAACAAGCACTAGCAATAGTGCATACATTGTAAGACCAATATTTATTAGGAAAAATGAGACAATTTATGGAATTTGCCACTGAGTTCTGAAAAAGGCCAGCAATTAATGGAATTTTAGCAAGCAACAATTTTAATATCTTACCACGTTATATCCCACACTTGTTTGGTTTCATTAATCACTCAGCTGCACCGATACATGGACAGAGTGGCGAATCTAAATGTGTACGATTTTGTTCCATGGTTAAATAATAAAAATCACAGGATATTTATTTTAAAAATATTATATTTATCTCATTCATCTACGACCCAAACAGTGTCTCAAGATATAGAACGTAGTTTCAACGGTAATTTTCTGCAATTTTTCGATTAAAAGTCGGAGTGCTTTGAGACTTTAACACCTCTGTCTCTTGGGGTGTAAAAAAATATCGAATTTTCGGTATACCGAGATTACCGTACCGAAAAATATCGAATTTATCGAAATTTTCGGTATGGTAACGGAATGGAATTTGAAATTTTCGGTATATACCGAAATACCGAAATAATATATATAAATTTAAAAATATATTTTTTTGGTATAAAACGATATATATCGATACTGTACCAAAATAAAGAATTTAACTTATGTTTGGACTCATCATGTTGGAATAGTCCAAATCAAAGTTCAGTGAAGCAACTCCACTCATAATTGAGAATATAAACTGTTGAGAAGTTTTATCTTTATAGTCTAACCTTACAGCTAGCTAGAGGACTGGATGCTGATCCTCGACTTGTTGAAAAGCTGACATGCTTAAAAAATCACAGGACCTCAAACATTGTTGCAAAGATAGCGGATGAAGAAGTCGCACATGTTGCGGTCGAAGTTTATTGGTGTTTATTGATGTCTTGGATATCCAGACACATGTTGCGGTTGGTATTTGTTGTCTTTATGGATTTGTTTTGTATATATCTTTCCAAGTCTCTTTGACTGTCTTGACGGATTTCTTAAGTATTGGTAATCATTGATCTTGAAATTACAAGAAAATGAATTTTTTATATAAATTTTCGATATGTCGGTATTTTACCGATACCGTATCGACTTTCGGTATACCGAAAAGTCGGTAAGATAACAGTATCGTTTTTCTCATACCGATATTTTTGGTATGGTATACGGTATCCGAAATTTCGGTACGATATACCGTAACGATCACCTCTAGTTGACGGACCCAAGGGTTAAGTACGTTAAAGGGGCAAAAACATCACTCTACCTCTTACTCTTTTTTTAAAGGATCGACCATATAATATTATATAGCTGATTAATAATAAATCATAAGTTAAAAAATTATTAAAATCACAGCTTAAACGATCCTTTTTCTCGATATTTATTACTTAAAAACTATTCCTCCCAATTATTAAATCAATCTAAACTCTATGTTAATCGATAACTTTCACGTGTGACACCGAAATTAATCAACTACGTACCGACTATTCATGGTGCTTATTATTTTATAATTGAATTAAGTTATTATAAATTTATCATATATCAATTCATCGTGACTCGTCCATGGTGCGTGTAAATAAAGTGATATTAATAACTCGAAAATGGGAAATTTTGGTTCTATTATTTTAAAATTGAATTTTAAGTGACTATAAATTTATCATAAATCAATTCATCGTGATTGACGTCCATGGTGCGTGTAAATAAGTGATAATAATCACTGGAAAATGTGTAATTTTGGTTCAAAAAGTAGAATTTGTGGATGCTAAATGTAACGACCATATATGGACTGAGACACATCAGGAAACAACCCATCAGGAAACAACCGATAATAACATTGAATTAATGACAAGTACCGCAATTATGGGTCAATTTTTATTTTTATTTTTTATATTTTTTGGGGTAAGAAATAACTATTCTTCAATTTTGATTAAAAGAAAAGGAATTATTTTGGTTTTGCTCTATTAAAAATGACTCGATGAGAAATACCATGTAAAAATTTTTTTTACAAACTTTTAATTTAGTTTGGACGAGGTCGAGGGAGGATCAAAGATGAATTTTTTACAAACATTATAGGGCGAGGAAACTATAATCTACCACCTCTATTAAGTCCATCAAACCAAGAGATTTTAAGCAAGGATTTGTTGTCACGCCCTGAGTCCGGACCCGCGCCTGCGTGACTGCACAATGGGCCCATATAGCAACTACTTCGTATTCGTCCTCGCTTTACGAAAATGATTAACCCAAGTTGCTATAGAAGTCCATTGTAAGCCATTATAAACTCATTTTAAATCTTTGATTTTTTTGATGTGGGACAAGGGTATCACATTTGTAACTCGAGAACTAATTTCAAATNTTTGGGTAAGAAATAACTATTCTTCAATTTTGATTAAAAGAAAAGGAATTATTTTGGTTTTGCTCTATTAAAAATGACTCGATGAGAAATATCATGTAAATTTTTTTTTACAAACTTTTAATTTAGTTTGGACGAGGTCGAGGGAGGATCAAAGATGAATTTTTTACAAACACATTATAGGGTGAGAAAACTATAATCTACCACCTCTATTAAGTCCATCAAACCAAGAGATTTTAAGAAAGGATTTGTAACTCGAGAACTAATTTTAAATTTGAGATCTTAATATCAGGTAAGTCAGTCAATTAAGACGAAATAGTTAAATAGGATAAAATGGTGCATTCCACTTCAATTTGCTTTAATCTAATTTGGGAGCTCTTTCAAACCCCACCTGGGCCACAAGATACCCTAAAGTAAGGAGGTTATACCATCCAATGCCCTTTCGCATTTTATATCAAACCGGTCTATTCAACCTCTTGTATTTTATATTTTGACTTTAGCCGTAGCCAAATGATCATAGAAATTATAACACGACGATTGGCGATTATCATACAATATCTTGGTTGTGGTATAGATTTGTTAATCCTGAATTTTATCGGATTAAAATTTTATTATAAATGATTCTTTTTATTTTTATTTTAATGTTGTTTTAACAACGATAGAACTGTTGACTCGGGGAGTTCCTTAGTTTCCGATCGAGCTCCGGCTAAATCAACCATCTAGGTTGTGCTCATAAGAAACACTCTTAACATACATTTCAAGGCACCAATTTGCAGTGATCATATCGTGAATACTGGGACTAGACCAAGTTGAGAGGGTGTAATGGAAAAATACTAACTCCATTTTAATGTTTGTGCAGCAGGCATTTGCCTTATGCGGTACTCATCCGTACCTTTTAATTTTAAATAAATGCCCAGCTATCCACCAATTTGTCAATACATAGTAAATTCTACATGTTTCCACCGTCTGATCTTGCGGTTGGTTTAGCTTGAACATTAATTATAACTTTCATACCGTTATAATTAACGGGAAATTGGACTTCAGTCCCTAACCGTCGTTTTTTTTTGTGTTCAGTCCTGGGTACTTTTTTTAGTACCACATTTACACATGAAGTGTACCACATTTCCACATGAAGTATGCCATAATTTGTATGACATAGTACCACAATTTTGTGGGTAGGGAGTGAACCAATCGGGGGAATGAATCAGCGCTTCCCGAGGACGGGTTTTTGGGGTTAGCTCACCCTCGGTTTTGATTGGAGATTTTTCACCAACTTCCCCTATAATTAATATTTGAAATATATTATATTAACTTCGTTCACTGTTACTGTGATAATTCTATTGGTAATCATGAGATATAATGTTTTAGACAAGTCCCAAATTTAAGACGATCTCTCAAATTCGAGACTCGATTATCACAAGTACATCTCCCCAAAGTATGAAAAAACACAGATGTATATATTTCTAAAAACGAGTTACAAAGATTTACATCAAACAAAAAAAATGGAATAAAGTAAAGTGTGATAAAGAACGAATTAAAACCAAAAATTGGATCGATATGTAATTGTACACACACCTTCTTTATCTTAAATTTACATTTGGATTAAGATATAAGTATCACCGTTAACAACGTCGATGTTCATCAAGAACTGCCGCCACAATGAGTCATCATTTCGATATATCCTATCATAAAATGTTAGGATCGGGTGATTGATTAAAAGTGAGAGTGAATAAACAATCACACTAACTTGTCCAAAAATTCTGTTGGGTTAACAACTTTGAATTTTGTAATTATCGCAAATTTAATGTCAGTTGGCTACTCAGATAATTTCTGTGCGAAAGAAAGCTAGAATGCTAGATTTAACACTAAAAAAAGTCTAAGTAAGGAAAACAGTTGGGTTATTAAGGGTAATTTGACTTAAATGTAAATAACACTAAGATGTTTCTGGATGTTCGGAGATTTGAATAACTCCTACATCATCCCTTCTTCCTTGTGGTAGGAATATTCACTAGAAGACTTTGGAGATTGTAACTTTTGTAACAACCCGATTAGTAGGACTTTATCATTGGCTAATTGAAACTCCTAGTTTAGCTTACTAACTTAAACAACATTGAACAGTACACTGTCAGTTTACAAATATTTCGAAATGAAAATACTATGAACAAATTGATATTCAATGATCTGATATAATACTTAAGTGTGCGTTAAGAAATCTTGAAAGCAGTTAGGCTCTTGAAAGCTTGAGCAATTGAACTTATGCGATGATTCAAGAGAGCATAACTGATTGATAAGTTCCTCTATTTATAGACTTGGATTCAACGTTAGTAAAATCAAAATTATATTTTTTTTCAAATATGCTAGATGTTAATCACGTCATTTTTTTCTAACAATCGTACATTATTGGTAGTGCTCGCGGGATTCTGACAATCAAATATTGTTGGTGCATTAGATTTTATCCAAGAATTCAGCGTTGTAACTCTGAGTAGTCTAACTTATTTTTTAGAGAATATTTGCTCATTTACTCAACTATCTTTTAGACCAGTTGACCTTCATCTATTAGTTTGGTGGACCTTGATAATAGTTAAGTTCAATCGGATTTTGTCTTGTAGTAATACTTTAAGTTTAACTCATTTTCAATTCAGTTTAGTTTTTTGAAAAATTCATCAAAGATTAATTGATTATTTGATTCACATTTAATAATAAGTTAATTTGCTCTCCTTACTATCTCAACATATTTATTATTTTTTAAAAACAATAAAAGGCATTACGGTATCTGATAAAATTGTTTTTGGTATATTTAAGTGAATTTTAATTATTTCATTTTATTAAATAAAAAATAACGTAAAATGAAAAATTAATCATTCATTTATTCTTCTATCAAATTCCCATGGGTTCTGTATGTTATTTTGCATACCACTGTTAACATAACTTCTATGCAAACTACCGTTTTGATTTATTCATCTTTTATATTAGGAAAGTGTTATTTAGTATTTACGTTCCAAAAAGCGTTAATAACTCTCCACTTTATCTTATTAGTCAATTATTAGGCGAATTTATCTTTTCATTAACTTTCCTTATGTTGTAGGATTTTGATTTATCTTAAAAAAAATAAATGAAATACTTTTTTACATCAAGTACTAAAAAATTTATTTAAATAAATCAATTAAAATTTTAATATTTCAAAATTTTATGATAAATTTTTTACCATAAACAAATAAATATAAAATAACAAAATATATATCCAAANGCCATAATTTGTATGACATAGTACCACAATTTTGTGGGTAGGGAGTGAACCAA
>NC_133319.1:3990764-3994338 GCF_012295235.1 Primulina huaijiensis | reverse complement strand
ATTCCTGTGAATGAATCGAAAACCAGTAACCAGGAAGATGAAGAAGAAACTGCACAAGATGATGACCCACAAACTCCGGTGATTGAACTCAGGAGATCTTTGAGAACCATTTGACCACCTGATAGATACTCCCCTGCACTTCACTGTATTTTGCTGACAGACAAAGGTGAACCGGAGACCTATGAAGAGGCAATGCAATATGATGATTCAACCAAGTGGGAGTTGGCCATGGAAG
This sequence comes from Primulina huaijiensis, assembly GCF_012295235.1. Classification (NCBI taxonomy): domain Eukaryota; kingdom Viridiplantae; phylum Streptophyta; class Magnoliopsida; order Lamiales; family Gesneriaceae; genus Primulina; species Primulina huaijiensis. The sequence goes on along the minus strand of NC_133319.1, from coordinate 3,994,103 downwards.
ATGAGATGGATTCACTGTCATCCAATCAGACGTGGGAGTTGACAGAACTTCCGCAAGGCAAAAAGGCGTTACATAACAAGTGGGTGTACCGGTTAAAAGAAGAGTATGATGGTAGCAAGCGGTACAAAGCAAGACTTGTTGTAAAAGGCTTCCAACAACGGGAAGGAATTGATTGCACCGAGATTTTCTCTCCGGTGGTTAAATTAACCACTATCAGAACAGTACTTGGACTAGTGGCGAAGGAAGACTTTACATTTGGAGCAGTTGGACGTAAAGACTGCGTTTCTTAACGGTGACCTAGATGAAGAAATTTATATGAAGCAGCCATAGGGCTTTGAAGTACGGGGAAAAGAGAGAATGGTGTGCAAACTTCAGAAGAGCTTGTACGGTCTCAAACAAGCTCCAAGACAGTGGTACAAGAAGTTTGATGGATTCATGAGTGAAAATGGTTTCCTAAGGTGTCAAGCTGATCACTGCTGTTATGTGAAAAAGTTTGACGACTCTTATATCATACTACTGCTATATGTAGATGATATGCTAATAGCTGGAGCTTGTCCGGAAGAAATTGATAAACTCAAGAAAGATTTATCAAAGGAATTTGCCATGAAGGATTTGGGTGCTGCAAAGCAAATCCGTGGAATGAGGATCTTTAGAGACCGGGTGAATGGATTCTTGAAGTTATCTCAAGAAGAGTACGTGAAAAAGGTGGTTAGCAGATTTAATATGGATGAAGCTAAATCTGTGAGTACTCCTTTGTCTAGTCATTTCAAACTAACCAAAGCACAATCACAATCGACGGAGCAGGAGCAGGCTTATATGAATAAGGTTCCTTATGCTTCTGCTGTCGGAAGCCTCATGTATGCAATGGTGTGCACAAGACCAGACATAGCACATGCAGTGGGAGTTGTGAGCAGATTTATGAGTAATCCAGGAAAGCAACACTGGGAAGCAATTAAGTGGATTCTCAGGTATTTGAAAGGTACTGCTAGTTGTTTTTTATGCTTCAGGAGATCAAAATTTGGCTTACAGGGTTTTGTCGATGCCGATATGGGCGGTGACCTGGATGGGAGGAAAAGTACTACTGGATATGTGTTCACATTAGGTGGTACAGTTGTAAGCTGGGTGTAGTATGTTGCAGTTACAGAGAGGAATTGGGTCAGAAGCTTGAAGGCAGCACATTATACTGTGACAGTCAGAGTGCTATTCATTTAGCAAAAAATCCTGTTTATCATGCTAGGACAAAGCATGTACAGGTTAGGTACCATTTCATCAGATCAGTGCTGGAAGATGGAGTCTTGATGCTGGAGAAGATTCCTGGAAGTAAAAATCCAGCCGATATGCTCACGAAGACGGTAACAATGGACAAACTGAAGTTGTGTTCAACTTCAGTTGGACTACAAGTACAAATGGAGATATATGAGCTGCTGCAAGATGGTGTGAAGACATGATTGAAATCAAGTCTTCAAGTGGGAGAAATGTTAGGTAAGGTGGGTCCAGCTGAATAAAAAATTAAGAAAATTGGTATCCCACATCGATTTTTTCTGAAAGCTGGACGAGGGAATTAGTTATAAATGGAGCTCAATTTCTTCAGTTATTGTATCCCAAAATCAAAAACTTTTCAGCTTTGATAAAAAGAGAATGCATAGAAAAAAAGAGTGTATTTTTTTCTTGAGTGCGGGAATTCTCTTGTGTGAGTTAGAGAAATTATTTTCTCGGTATACTCGGGTTGGGAGTGTGAGAAATATTGAGTGTATTAGTGTATACACTTGTTGTAATATTTCTTCCAGTTATAAAAGTTGCAGTGCTCCGTGGACGTAGCCTATATTGGGTGAACCACGTAAATCTTTGTGTTCTTATTGGTTGTTTTATTCCGCAATATTTGGGTACTATATTATCATCGTGATCGGCATCGCTTCGGTGTAATTCCCCAACACTACTGTCACCCGTCTGAGGCAATTGACTATCAAGTTTGACACTTACAAGAAACATGCTGATCACAACATCAAACAACATTTGAGAACTATGTCAAACATGATACGTGAATTGACTTCAGCTGGTCATATCTTCTCTGATGAGCAACAGGTTCAATCTTTGATCCGATCTCTTCCTGAAAAGTGGGAGCATCTGAAAGTCAGTCTGACTCACAATGATAGCATTAAGACTTTCTCTGATGTTGCTCGCCATGTTGAACTTGAGGATGAGCGGCTTGGTGCTGCTAAGTCCATAGCAAGTACTTTTGTGGCTGAATCTAGTTCCAAGAAAGCTTCGGGCTTTAAACGCTTTAAGAACTGGAAGAAAAATAGGAAAGGGAAGAATGTTGTGGTAGGGTTCAAGAAGAACAACTTCAAGCCAAACCAAAAGAATAAGCGTAAAAGGTTTGGGAAAAAGAAAGATAAAAGCAAAATGAAGTGCTACAATTGCCAAGCATTTGGTCATTTCGCTCGTGAGTGCCCTGAGCCTAAGAAGGTAGCACTTATAACGCTTTTGTGAGTACTATATGTGTCTCTAGTACTGTTTTATTAACTGAATCTTATCTTGTGTGAATTGTAGACTCAGGAGCAACAGACCATGTAACTAGATATCGTGAAGCGTTTGTGGATTTTCGTCACGTTCCTTGCGGCACGAGATGGAAATATGTAGGAAATAATGCGAAAGTTGAAGTCAAAGGTATCAGTACTTGCAAACTAGAGTTGCATGGTGGCCGGACTCTTATCTTACATGACGTCCTCTATGCACCAGAGATTCGACGAAATCTAATATCTGTTGTTGTTCTTCTAGGACTAGGATTCAGTTTGAACTTTAGTAGTAATCTTGTTCGTATCTACTATGGCAATATGTATTATGGTTGTGGACATCTTAGGAATGGTTTTATTGTGTTGGATTGTGATAGACAAATGTTTAACTATTATGTGGATCGTTGTGTTTCGTTAAATATTTGTTCATCTAGTAATGCAAATGTGGATGCTTACACTTGGCATGCTAGATTAGGTCACATTGGAAAAGATAGGATGAATTGACTAATCAAAGTAGAACTGTTAGGTTCTCTGTTTAAACTTGATTTGGTGGATTGTGAGCACTGTCTTGCTGGTAAAATGATACGAAAACCATTTGGAAAAGCAATTAGGGCAGAATTTCCATTGCAATTGATTCATTCAGACATATGTGGTCCAATGAATGTGAAGGCTAGACATGGAGCTTCTTATTTCATTACATTTATAGATGATTTCACTCGTTATGGTCATGTCTATTTGATTTCACATAAATCTGAAGCATTGGAATGTTTTAGACGTTATGCAAATGAAGTAGAAAATCAAATGGATAAGACAATAAAGGCCTTGA
>NC_133319.1:3864610-3982644 GCF_012295235.1 Primulina huaijiensis | reverse complement strand
TAACTTTCCTTATGTTGTAGGATTTTGATTTATCTTAAAAAAAATAAATGAAATACTTTTTTACATCAAGTACTAAAAAATTTATTTAAATAAATCAATTAAAATTTTAATATTTCAAAATTTTATGATAAATTTTTTACCATAAACAAATAAATATAAAATAACAAAATATATATCCAAAGTTTTAGTTGGGGTATAAATTTTTGGTAATTGTTTTCTACAAAATACATAAAAATATTGAGGCTACAAAATTTCGATTTACCAAACTTTTATTACTCTTGCACAAACAATTAAAAAATATATTTATATTATATTATTTAAAAATTATTTTTAAGTATATTAATTTTTTATTTTTATTTTAAAACTTTAATATGTTTGTCGGATTAAAATTTTAAATAAAAAATTAAGGATTATAATTAAAATACTTAGAGATGAATACATATCAAATTAAATAAACTATGTTCAAACTTAATTTGATTCGATTAAATAACGAAATTAAATCAAATTTGTATGTCCTATCAAATTTAATTTGTATTTTGATTTATATTAATTAAATAATAATAATTATTATTAGATAAAAATATAATTAAACGTTAAAATATACTTATTACAATAGTTAACGTGCAAAAAAATTTGTGGTAGGTTTTGATAATTAACTATAATTCAGGGATAGTAATATTAAAAATTTATTAGATAAAAGATAAGTTGAAGTGTGATTAAGAAATTATGGAGTGTAAATAACACTCCTCTTTGGATTATTATTACTTGTTGGGTTAAGCGTGCATCGGTGAGAGTAGTATTAGGATGAATAACCTTTTGAAAAGTTCTCGTGTGTTAAGCTGATATTGTTATGCCACTTGGTTTGGTTGGTAAGGTGGGTAAAAGTGATGTCAGATCTTAACGGTCAATTTCGTTTCTGCTGGAGACAAGACTGACGGTAGGAAAAGAGTGAGACTTATCTTTAAGAGATATGAGACAACACAAGCAGATAGACACGCACATCTCCGGATTCATGAGCCTAACAATCCTGCTCATTAGCACCCAAGTAGGTACACTCTGCGCTGCCACAAATATAAAGAAATAAAGTTGAGCATTGGCTAACAGCTATAGGTTTTGACCTAGTGGTAAGCGTTTGATCTAAAAAATTAGTATCAAAGCGATGTTATGAATTCAAGTCTCATAGTAAGCATATTTATATACTTCTTGGGAGAATGTTGGGTTAAACATACATGAGAGAGTAGTACTAATATATGTGACCTCTTAAGAATTTCTCTTTGTTTTTTTTTTAAAAAAATATATTTATGAGTTACACTCACGTATAACATGTGTACAATCACAAGAATATATAATAATACAACATCAAATGTACCAAAAAATATACGCTTAACACAAACTTAATGGTTACAAGTCAAACAGAAACTAATCCCATGATGCAATATCCCACTTAAAATTCCTTTTTTTTAAAAAAAAAAATCATATTGTTGGATAGTGCTATCATATTCAAATCGTAATAATATTCTATCATATATTTTGAGATGATGTTGACGATTAATTTGTTTACATCTGCTGCCGCCTCGCTGGATAAGAGCTAGCCATGTAACGTAAAGCTTATTTTAATTTCCGAATTGATCAATAGTTGGTAACTTCAAGAAAATAAATAAATTTTCTTCAACAAAAAAAAATTTACTACATTGCTACGTTTGTGCTTGGATGTATATCAATATTATTTGGCATTTTTATGTAAATTTTTTAATTTAATTTCAACATATTCCATTACAATCCAACTAATTATTTAGCTATGTACCTCATTATTATTTTTAATATATCATTATACAATGATCAATGGATGAAGTACACATGAATTGTTAATTGATTAAACTTTAAATACACTTTACAAAACAATTACTAATTTATTAATCCGTCTTTTATCAATACATAAATGCTATTAATTTATAGAGCTCTAATACTATTCATTAATGTTCTGTTGGGCTGCTTGGATGTAACTGGATTATTTTTCATCAAATTTTTTTGTTAGTTTTATTTATCGCACATCAATCTAATCAAATTATTAATTATTGATCTCACATCAGTCGAATCATTAAACATAAAATTAGAATATTATCCTTCATATCTTTATTTATTTCTTTTTATTAATTATTATAATTTTATCATCTTATCCCAAATTTAATAAATCAAACCAAACATGTTATTATTTATTCAATACTATTTCCCATCGTACTCAACAATTTTGATAATCATAATAGTATTTATCTATACAATTCCATCAAATCTTATAACTCNATGGGTCAGAAGCTTGAAGATAGTACATTATACTGTGACAGTCAGAGTGCTATTCATTTAGCAAAAAATATGTTTATCATGCTAGGACAAAGCATATACAGGTTAGGTACCATTTTCTTCAGATCGGTGCTGGAAGATGGAGTCTTGATGCTGGAGAAGATTCCTGAAAGTAAAAATCCAGCCGATATGCTCACGAATACGGTAACCATTGACAAACTGAAGTTGTGTTCAACTTCAGTTGGACTACAAGTATAAAAGGAGGTATGAGCTGCAATGATGGTGTGAAGACATGATTGAAATCAAGTCTTCAAGTGGGAGAATTGTTAGGTGAGGGGTGGGGCCCACATATTAAATAAAATAATGTAAAGCCTCATCCCACATCGGAAAAACTGATAAAGTTGTTGGAGGGAATTAGTTATAATAGAGCTCAATTCCTTCAGTTATTGTATCCCAAAATCAAAAGCTTTTTAGCTTTGATAAATAGAGAGTGTATAGAAAAAAAGAGTGTATTTTTTCTTGAGTGCGGGAATTCTCTTGTGTGAGTTAGAGAAATTATTTTCTCGGTATACTCGGGTTGAGAGTGTGAGAAATATTGAGTGTATTGGTGTATACACTTGTTGTAATATTTCTTCATGTTATAAAAGTTGCAGTGCTCCGTGGACGTAGGCTATATTGGGTGAACCACGTAAATCTTTGTGTTCTTGTTGGTTATTTTATTCCTCAATTTTTGGGTACTATATTATCATCGTTGTTGGCATCGCTTCGGTGTAATTACCCAACATCATCTACGAGCCAAACAGTGTCTCAAGATATAGAACGTAGTTTCAAAGGTAATTTTCTGCAATTTCGATTAAAAGTCGGAGTGCTTTGAGACTTTAACACCTCTGCCGGTTGGGGTGGAAAAAAAATACCGAATTTTCGGTATACCGAGGTTACCGTATCGAAAAATACCGAATTTATCGAAATTTTCGGTATACCGAAATTTTCGGTATGGTAACGGTATGGAATTTGAAATTTTCGGTATATACCGAAATATCGAAATAATATTTATAAATTTAAAAATATATTTTTTTGGTATAAAACGATATATATCTTTATTGTACCAAAATAAAGAATTTAACTTCTGTTTGGACTCATCATGTTGGAATAGTCCAAATCAAAGTTCAGTGAAGCAACTCCACTCATAATTGAGAATTTAAACTGTTGAGAAGTTTTATCTTTATAGTCTAACCTTACAGCTAGCTAGAGGACTGGATGCTGATCCTCGACTTGTTGAAAAGCTGACAGGCTTCAGAAATCACAGGACCTCAGACATTGTTGCAAAGATAGCGAATGAAGAAGTCCCACATGTTGCGGTTGAAGTTTATTGATGTCTTGGATATCCAGACACATGTTGCGGTTGGTATTTGTTGTCTTTATGGATTTGTTTTGTATATATCTTTCCAAGTCTTTTTTACTGTCTTGACGGATTTCTTAAGTATCGGTAATCATTGACCTTGAAATTACAAGAGAATGAATTTTTTTTTATATATTTTCGGTATGCCGGTATTTTACCGATACCGTATCGACTTTCGGTATACCGAAAAGTCGGTAAGATAACAGTATCGTTTTTCTCATACCGATATTTTTGGTATGGTATACGGTATCTGAAATTTCGGTACGATATACCGTAACGATCACCTCTACTTGCCGGACCCAAGGGTTAAGTACGTTAAAGGGGCAAAAACATATCACTCTACCTCTTACTCTTTTTTTAAAGGATCGACCATATAATANAGGGTTTTTTTTTTAAAATAATTTAAATTTAAAAAATTATTTCAAAGTAATTTTAAAAAAAAAAGGTGGACGCAAATACCTCAATCCGTGCTTTGTAAGCGCGGACGCTGCTAACGTGGAACANTTAAAAAGTATTCCTCCCATTTATTAAATCAATCTAAACTCTATGTTAATCGATAACTTTCACATGTGACACCGAAATTAATCAACTACGTACCGACTATTCATGGTGCTTAGTATTATAAAATTGAATTAAGTGATTATTGTTGAAAATAATATTTAAAATGTGTGTATTGAATATTTGAATGTTGAATATTTGAATGTTGAATNTGCCTCTTATATGTTAGATTCCTTCTTCTTTCCTTCTCTTTTCTTTCCTGTCTCATTTTTGCATTTTCAGATTCTCCTTTACGCTCTGAAAAATTTTTGAGAAGAAGTTGAGAAAATCTACAACATATTTCAGAATGACAGATAATCGAAATCCAGAAGATCCCAGTGTCCTCTATTTACAAGCGACACATATGTCATCAAAAGTTTCTTCGTTGACCGTCGATGATATTGTGAAAGTGAAGAGGTCAGACAATTTGATTTGGAAGTTATATACTGATAATTACTTACACAATCGTGTACTGGTATATTTAAATCATATGGGTTTTTATGGAGTTTTAGAATGTGGCTCTCAAGTGTATGATAATCATTTGATTACTGCTCTTGTTGAACGTTGGCGACGCGAAACACACACGTTTCATTTTACATGTGGTGAAGCAACAGTCACGTTACAAGATGTTTCAATAATTTGGGGGCTAACAATTGATGGAGAAGCAGTAACTGGAGTAGATGTGTCACATAAAAATGAGGAATGGCAACACATATGTTTGGATATGTTGGGATATTTGCCAGCATCAAAACATTTGAAAGGTGATCATCTTTCTATGACTGCACTATACGATTATTTTATGTCTAACCTTGTTAATGATGATACTTCAGAAGTAGATGTTGTGAAATTTACTCGTTGTGTTGCGCTAATGATTATTGGAGGAATAATGTTCCCTGACTATCAAGGAGGGTCTGCTAGGCTAATATTTTTGCAACTGCTACGAGATTTTGATAACGTGAAGTCTTATAATTGGGGTAGTGCGGTTTTAGCATTTCTTTACCGTGAATTGTGTAACGCGTCACTTATAGAGAATACTACAATTGCCGGACCTTTATATATCATGCAGGTATCTTTAATGTGATGTGATTATGTAACACAATTTTTTTGTTAAATTTGTTAAACTATTTTTATTATTATAAGCAGCTATGGGCATGGAACAGGATTAAATGTGTTAACCCCGATCGAGATGGGTTAACATTAGTTGTACCTCCCGTTGATCCGGATGCTATTATTCCAGTTTCTCCATATGGTGCACGGTAATTTTTAATAATTATTGTGATAATATCATATATATCTTGTATATTATATTGATATGTAATTTTTTTTATAAATGTAGGTGGAATGTTGGATTTAATTACACACATGCGCCAACACATTCTGTAAGAATTATAAGAGATTCTCTAGATCGTATGAATAATAATGAGGTATTATAGAATTTCAATATTTTATAGTGATTAAATTCATACTATTTTGATTTGAATAAATGAATAATTATTTTTAACTTTTTTTACAGTTTAATTGGATCGTTTATCAGAAGAATGACATAGATGTGAAGACTATTATTGATTCATACGACAACAAAATATGGCGATGTGTTTGTCCCCTTATATGCTTTGACATCGTGGAGATGCATCGTCCTAATCGGGTCATGCGACAATTTCGAAGACGACAATCAATTCCAGGGTCTGCCGTCGACAATGACGATATGCATAATATCACGAGAATAGGACATCGAAACACCGATTGGAGAGATTATCATAGAAATTCAATTGAGATGTGGAATAATAGGCTAAGATATGTTTCTAAAAGGGTGCGACACGGGCGATCGATGCAAACTGACGAAGACTACTTCCAATGGTATAATCGAATCACTGTGCGCACCGTATCACCTGAAGTTACTGTCGTTGGTTTTCAACCACATCCGTACAATAATTTTGTTGGACAAATTAATGTTGAACAAAATTTCAGTACGCCTTCTCCTTTTTCGCATCAGTCATCATTCGGTTGGAGAAGTGACATGGTTAGACAACCAAGTGGGTTTGCAGGAGCCTCTACTATTAATACGTCAGCTGAATTGAATATTGCTGGAACTTCTACCACTCAACCTGGTTTTTTCAGTGATTCAAGTTTTGCTGACTTTCGTTCGTTTGGTCAGCCAGATTTTCAGACTCCTTATTGGTCGAACACACAAAGTTTTACGAATTTGCTTAATGTTGGTCCACAGCATATTGTGCATGACACTCGACCACAGAAGAATGTTGTTTCACCTATCACTTATCCAGGTTACTCACATGAGGAAAATCCAGAACATGTACGATTGCGTAGAGGGACGAGACGACGCAATCCACCTGATTGTGGTACTGGGAGCCATTTGTATCATTTTAATTATGACGATGATTCTTCTACTTAATTGTTTGTACAGATTGCATTGTTGTATATTCTACATTCTATTATCTATACAAGTTGTTTCCGTTGATTGAGATATAGCACAACAAAGAAACATAGTTAAACCACACCGAAATGCAATTCATAAAAACATACACATCAACTCATAGTTAAACCATATCGAAATACAATAATAAAAACATACACATAAACGAAAGAGAATGATGCCAAATCAGAAGGCATCAGGACTCGTTGTCCTCGTCTGACAGCTCAACCTCGTCATCCTCATCATACTGAATGTCATCCTCGACGGGTCTATGTGAAAATGCTGGGGGAGGTGGAAATGGCTCGTCGGAGGCGCTAGTGGCAGGGAAGCGCTGCGCAAGCACACGATTAAAATCATGCACGTAATCAAACTGCTCGCGTGTCATCTGCCATTGTCTCCTCATCATACGCTCTAGGTCATCAAGACGCTGGTGTGCGATCTGTCCTCTCTCTGCACGTCCCTGTCCTGCGTGTCGTGCCTGTCTGACGGGCTGTGGATGTGCTCCACTCCCTGAACCCTCGCCCGGACCACTCTCAATCTGCCTACGTCTTTTATCTCTTGGGAGCTTGCCATAAATTAAAATATCGCCTTTCTTGGGCAATACTGGCTCACTATCATCCCATATAACCCCAGCTAGGCGGCACAGCTCCGTGATGGTTGACGAATGGGGCATGCTAACTGTGGATGTCCCCCGTGCAGCTTTCGTCTTTGTGACATCAGAGACATGCCCAGATGGCATCAACCGCGATGCGACAAAATGGTACCAGTTATATGTCTCCCTAATCATGCATGTCGCAGGAAACGTGACCGGAGCTCGCTGATTATTTAGCTTCCAAACCGTGCTCGGATCACAAAGTGTGTTGATAATCGTCTCATACGGATAGGGCTGTCTCATAAATCTCGTATAATCGTCGTTTTCATAGTCAGGCATCGAGTACAACGAGTTAATAGTCTTGCTGTCAAAGGCAACCATCTGCCCCCTTACTCTCACGTGGTAGTCCTCATGCCTAACAATCAAGTTAGCGTAGAATTCTCGGACAAGTGACATCACAGCATCTTGTGGTGGCTTCAAAAACTCAGCCCAACGCAAATGCTGAGCCAGAATTAAAGTATCACAACGCTCGACGCTCTGATCCATCCCTCTTTCTCGCTGCATGTTTTTCTCTTGTAATTTAGAATAATTTTCAGCTGCAACTGCATCCCAAAAACATCGTCTATCAAAACCAGCATGCGACGACTGACCATCCCGAGACTGAACTTGCTAGCCTTTCTTCCTTGGCGGCATGGTTGAAATCGCGCTAATAACCTAGAACTTGTCAAAAAACCACTTTTTATTAACAACTTCCTAATTGAAGCATTACATCGAACACGTTATATGCACAAACTCTATAACATTGTTAATTCACATTTTAAAATGAAATTGATGAATGATTAACAACACAAATAATGTTACCTGATATATGAACTAAAAATGTATTGCAACTCGACCGTGAGCGATTTGTTGAAATCGTTTGATTTTTAGTGGGAGGAGAAATTGGGTGAGGATATTGGAATTTGAAGGAGGAGGTGAGGGAAAGCTTTTTTTTAAAAGTAAGTGGTGTAGCGCCGCGGTGCTATTTTTTCGGGGGACAAACACCGATGCGCTTGTGTGTTAGCGCCGCGGCGCCTTTTTTTCCCAAATCTGGCGCCGCGGCGCTAACAAATTAACGCCTCGGCGCCACATTTGCGTAAATATGGCGCCGAGAGGCTAACACACAAGCGCCTCGGCACCCCATTTGCGCAAATTTGGCGCCGAGGCGCTTGTGTATGAGCGCCGCGGTGCCATATTTGCTCAAATGGGGCGCCGCGGCGCTAATTTGTTAGCGCCGCGGCGCTACAATTTACAAAAAAAAAAAAAAACAAATTGAATGAGATGAGAGGAAAGTTTTGTCAACTACATTTTTCTAACACTTAAATTGATTACAAATCATACGTTAATACAGATTAAAAAAAAACTTCAGCGTTGTTGTATGTCTCTTAAACCCGGTGTATCAATCTCATTTCTAATTCGAGTTGTTCTGTCTCTACCAACTCTTCTTCTTTCACGTCTAACCGGGTTGTGGCGCAATTCGAAAGTTGGAGGATCCCAGTATCGCCCATCTGCAAGAGGTTGGAATCTGCCCTCGTACGTTGCTAAGTACTCAGATAGGTTATACCAGGGCTGCACAAGTGTCGTCAGAAATAAGAGACACACCATGTTCACCACGAACAACATGTCTTCCTAGGTTCTCCAAGAACCATTTCCAAGAATCTGTTGTTTCTTCATCAACAATAGCAAATGCTAGCGGTAGAACCTGATTGTTCGCATCCAGAGTCACACCAATCAACATTTTGTGCTTGTATTTGGTATACAAGTGTGTACCATCGACACTAATTATTTCCCGACAATGTCGAAACCCATCAACACACGGCCTGAATGCCCAGAAAACATAGTTCAGTGTCTTACAAATATCAGTGTTGGCTCTGAGATGCTTCCACTCCACAACTGTTTCCGGATTATATTGGGACAAAGCACACATATATTTCGGAAGCAATTAAACGGAGCTCTCCCATGTACCATAAGCAATTTCCATAGCACGTTTCAAACTTCGTCATGCCTTCTTGTACGAGATTTGATATCCATATTTATCTTTCACATTTTCGATGATATACTTAATCTCGTAAGCAGGATCACAACGAACAACTCCCAATAGCGTATGTGCCACCATCTCACTGTTCAAATTCTTATGGTCTATACCGACCGAGGTAGATATACATGTGTGAGGCCCGACGTATTTTGTTATTTTCCAATAACCAGTTTTGGCCTTGAAAGAAGCGCGAAGTCCCCATCGACAAATGACCGTAGAAGAATTATTTTTGCAACGTAATTTCCACAAACTGCGTGTGCTATCCTCGACACGGTACTCACGCCTGATAACTCTGACTGAATAATCCTTCACAGATGCAATAAGATCATTCTTATCTTTAAATAACATATTAACGCATAATTCACCCTTATCCGGATTGTAATAGTTTGATTGCACTTCAGAAGGTATATCGACAGAATCAGCAGGTTCTTCCCCTAAAAATTTGTTGAAAAAAGATGGCATTTCAGAAGTGTTTGAAAGAAATGGTACGGTCTGCCTCTGTAATGTGTCACACGGTGGTTGTCGAGATGATGTCCCCTCATCAGGATTTGTAAAAGTATTCACTTCATCATCAACATTCACATCTTCTTCTTCAGACTCGCTGTATGACATATCGGGTTCAGAGTCAGTCCTACAAATATCATCATTATTGGCCTGATCCGGACAACGAGCACTCGTATGTAATGTTGGATTCGGCCAATATGGAGCATTAATTTGTTCCGACGAGACATTGATATATTGATCCCAAGACCCACTTACATCATCGAAACTCATATTACCGAGTCCTTCAGTAACCTGTGGAACATAAGATTCTTGCTCCTGGAAACCACCATATGTAGACGTACCGGGTTGGTTATAGAAACCTGAATCGGATACATGTGGAACATATGATTCAGGATCACCAAATCCAACATCATGCTCAATTGAATTTGCTTCCACGTACAGATGCAAAATATGCATATTGTCACAATGCATTACAAACTGTAAAGCATCGTCATCAACGAGATTGACTTGAATTTCATGCCAAGATGCTCTCTCCATGAATGAATACTTTGTTGACATCTTTAGAGAAAAATTCGCTGGATCGATTGCTAACATTTTATGCACAACTTCAGCTAACTCCATCAAATTAATAGATCGTAACACTCGTATCGGTCTAACAAATGGAATGCTATATTCAACTGATCCATTATCGCTAACTATATGACCACCAAAATATAAGAGTACGTCGATGTTAGACATTGCTAACGAAATTTGAAAGAAAATTTACGAGAAAATTGATAACTCATTCGTTGCATTTCTTATCAATTATATAGGAGAAAAAACGCGAAAATTATTAAGATTTACAATATTGTAGTTCACGTGCAAATTCATATTTTCAGCTTTCACGTGAAATGTCGGAGATAAGATAAAAACCCGAAATGGTCAGAGATAAGAGGCGGTCGAATGGAGCAGCGCCATGTGGAAGGTGATAATCTCAACAACCAATAAAAATCGATAAATATTAAAAAAAATTTACAATATACAAGGTCCGTGCTTACGAAGCACGGACCATGCATACATGGACCAGCGTCCGCGCTTGCAAAGCGTGGACGGATGCTCCACCGTGGCGCGGCTCCGTGCTCTGTAAGCACGGACGCTGTTCCACGTTAGCAGCGTCCGCGCTTACAAAGCACGGATTGAGGTATTTGCGTCCAACTTTTTTTTTAAAATTACTTTTGAAATAATTTTTTAAATTTAAATTATTTTTAAAAAAAAACCCCAACTAAAAAGAACCTAAAATATGTAAATTTTATATGTAAAGTATACTAAATCATGCTTACCTTATCAAACACTAGTTGTCCCCAAGAGCTTCCAATTTTTCATTCCTCACAATAAAATAACAAAAATAGCCCAAGCGAGAAACCCCAACATCGTCTATTAAAAAAGCTAGTGAAGTATATATTTGATATCTGATGTTTACGATCCCCTTGATTAATGATGCTAAGGGTATCTCCAACCCTGCGCCAAAATGGCGTTCTCACGCCATTTTGGCGCAGGGGCCTTCTCCAATGAGAGCTGCGCTATTTCCAAAATAGCGCAGCTCCCATTTCATTTGCGCCAAATATGGCGCAGAGGGAACCCCTGCGCCAATTTGGCGCAGGGAAAGTTTATTTTTTTATTTTTTTAATATTTTTTAATTAATATAAATATGTATTAAATATTTTTAATAATATTATTATATAATTGATGAGTAAAATTAAATCGTGTTGATATAAAATATAATTTATACTAAAAATTAAAACACAAAAAAATTAATTATAATTATATTAGAAAATTTATAAAAATATTTCTAGTTTTTTTTTTATTTTTGACATTTTTAACTCTCGTAATTATATTGTTAAATTTATAAATAAGTAATAAACAAAAAGAATATTCTAGGAATATACTTTTTAGTATAAGATTTGAAATAAATGGGTTGGAGATGAATGTTATATTTGGTGCAGAAACTACACTATTTTGGTGCAAAAACAACACCAAAATAGATTTATGGGTTGGAGATGGCCTAAGCGCTTCAAAAGATCCACCCATATCTTCAATCTGGTCCAAGACCCGAGGTAGAGGCCGGGTGGATTCTATCTTATAATTTATTATCACATCTTTTATAATACATCTCACGAGCCAACCACACAATATTACCCTATCTCCATTTGATAACCCCAAATTTTATTTTTTTTTTTATGTATAGGACCATTTGTATGCCACTAGAGCAATACTTTTTATTGTTAAAAAAATCGTTAACTTAAATTGATAGGATCGATTAAGAGATAATCATTAAGACATGATAGACCGGTTCTTGAAATATTGAACATTGATTAATTAAATTGAGTTTGTTTACTCGAAATAATTTTTCGTAGGAATCGATTAAATATTTTGGTAAAACATTTAAAAGATATGCAAGTTGAATATAAAAATGATTTCGTTGAAATATTTTATCAAATATTTGGTATGCAATATTTTGGTATTTGAAATATACATAAAATGCTTAAACAATGCATATTAAAAATAGTAGCAATAATAAGCAAATATGATGAATAAATAGTCACTTTGTTTATAGATGTTATGATATCAACAACTTCTACATCACCACCTTCCTCTTCTTGAGAAGTTTATTTTGGTTGTATAAACCCATTTCGTTTTTGAACTTATACATTGCCTAATCGAAACTTCTAGCACACTCTCGATTGTAGGCCGCAACCTCGCAATCTGCATAATGTTTAACGCATCTTCTGTCAAGACTACAAACACAATATTTAATGTATATGTGATGACTCACTCAACTAAACTTTAAGGCTCAACTTTCATGTATATGTGTAAGTGATTGTGTGTGAGGATTTAATCTATTACAGTGTGAGTATCTCGCAAATGTATCATCACACTTAGACTTACTATCATTCTAGCTAATTTATCAATGTTTTGAATCTCGTTCAAAAACTTGTTTTTGATATTTCATATGTTGTATTTATAGCCTGCAACAATTATATGAAAGTTTGACACATATATGATTATTGAGAAAGTTTTTGTATTTTTTTTGATATTAAAAAGTCAAATCCGCCTTGCTAGTCACTTTTCGCGAGCCTAACTAATTTTGAGGTCCGCTTTCAATTGGGCTTGTCAGCTAGACTAATAATTTAGTTAGGCTCGTTAGCTAGGCATAACCAAACTAATGAGGTCTGCTGAAACCAGCCTTTGTGATTTCAGTCTGTGCATAACTAGTACATTCATCGTCATTGATCAAGATTTTAAACTCTGGTTCAAACTTTGACTTGTGAAGATGATTTTTATATCAACGTCTTATCTTTGTAACGTATACTGAATCATTCCATTTCGATAAATGAGCTTATCAGTCTGATCAAATTATCGCAACTGCTTATGCCACACTGATCCTCGCTGATTAGCCAAATCGATGAGTCTTGATGTCATCAATTTGTCTAAAAAACTTCAGATTTAGGCCAACTAACGTGAAATAAGACTTGTTCTAAATTGAGTGTTATATTCAGTCGCTTTGACGACGGGTCATTTGCATCACCGAGCTGATAGATAACATCTAAACATTGAACTACGTACCAATGTCTCGCAAGGGAAATTCCTACAAGTTTCTAAATCGAGTAAAAAAAAAAGATATCAGATATTGTTTAATATTATTGGATGGATATGAAGTTGCATAATCCCATTTATTACTGCTAAAAACAGAGAAATGGACGCGAGCTAATAACCAATTAAAATCCAATGACGGGCGGCTACTCCTTTTTATTTTCTTTCTCCATGTCCCACTTAATTAATTTTTCGTTGGCTCGTGGCGGCTGTGGTATATTCTTGATTTCAATCACAAGAATATTCTAGCCAATAATTATTAATTTAAGTATGTGTCATCTTCTTAATTCTCATAAATAATATAAATTAGATTTTAAAAAATATATTCACGTGAAATTTAATCTTTGAGTGCCTCGATGCGTAGTTGGTAAATTAGCTATTTTAAATGCATAGTGTTGGATTACTTAATAAATTGTTGTAAAAATAATTTCTTCCAAGAAAATGTAATTTAAGACACTTAATATGGTAACAAAGTATGTAAAAATAATTTTAAACTTTGGCCGTTGATGTTGGCCCTTGCTTTTGGGTTCAAATATCTTTTTCCAATATTATCGTGTATTAAGATAGAGACGAATATAGACGGCCATTGCCGGTATGAAGGGTCACTATTTAGTAGATCGGGATTGGAAATGAAGATCAAATTTGACTTTTTAATTCAAACATTCCAAAACCTTAAAAACAAATAAGCAAAAACTTGTGTGAGACGGTCTCACGGATCGTATTTTGTGAGACGAATTTTTATTTAGATCATCCATTAAAAAATAATAATTTTTATGCTAAGAGTATTACTTTTTATTGTGAATATTAGTAGGGTTGACTCGTCTCACTGATAAAGATTCGTGAGACCGTCTCACAAGAGACCTACTCAAACAAACACACACAAATATATATATGTATATATATTCCAAATTTGACATCTGTCCTCATAGTTTTTTTTTTTAAAAAAAAATTTGGATATGTATTATATTTAGATTTTTTTGCATATATTAGCTATACATACGTAAACATATTTCATACATGCAGGTACATTTTTCTAGACAAACAATTCTGATTTTGTAAATTATTAAACAGTGACAGATATAATAATATTATTATTATTTTTGTGTAATTTGAGCATACCAATAAAAATCGGCTTATTATAATATATTATTTATATATATAATAAGTAAAAGTTTGTGTCCAGCATGTGTTAGAGAAATAGTAATATTTTATTTGTTTTTGCACTGTTCGTTAGTAAACTATTCGCGCAAATTCGAGAAGCATGAACCTGCGATCCAGCTGGAAACAGATACATCTCTATCGTCAAACAGTTATGTAAAAATAAATAAATAAAAACCCAAATATATCATTCCTCCATTCTCTTTTGATTTTTTTGTTTAATCACAGTTTTAATCAATTAAACCAAACATATTATTATTAATAAATTATATCATATCCAATTTTTTTTAATAATCATTATATAAATTATATCTACACAATCATACCTCACACGGTTAAGTTACATTTTAAACTTTACGAGGTCACTGGTTAGTCCAATGCATTAAAATCCAATTCATTATTAAACCAACTTCCAAAAAATGAGAAGATTTTGTCAAAATAAATTGAACCATATTTATTTACCGACAGTGGTAATGACTCTTTTAAGATGATTTGTAAGTCATTTTTTCTGTGTTTAACGACTTAAATGTGATACATCTTGTCCCACATCTTAATAATTTAATATTTAAAATGAGTTTATAATGTGCTACAATGGACTTCTATAGCAACTTGAGTTAATCATTTCCGTAAAGCGAGTACGAATACGAAGTAGTTGGTATAAGAGCCCATTGTGCAGTCACGTAGGCGCAGATCCGAGCTTGAGGCGTGACATAAAATACTCGAATTACAATACTAACGCAATCCATGAACATATTTCTTGCTCAAAACAATTTATTTAAATTGATAAATCTAACATTATTTTGATGTCAAAATATCCTACCAGATGGCCACAATATTATCTATGTGAATAGGTCTATTCTCATAAATATCTATTCGTGAGATGAGACAACCATCTGATCAATATTTAATATTTTTATCATAAAAAATAATATTTATTTTTTGGTGATCAAAATAGATATATATCTCACAAAATTGATTCGTGAAATAGCTAACATGAACAGTCATGTCCTCTATAAAAATACTGGTGAATCGTCATCAAAACATATATAGCACTAAAAGTTGTTTAATATAGTTTTGGAATCAAAATGGTAAAATATAAAATTGTAAAACGAACGGTCAGTTATGAAAGTTTGAACAACATATCAGCCACTTATCTGAAAGCAACTTTATAAATGGGCTTGCATCATATGGCCAATTACTTGTCGAAATGGCAAGCGTAAACCACGTGTAGGTGTGTGGTGGGGATTATATTTAAATACATCATCGCCAATCTCAATTCAGTTTCAATTTCTCCTTTCGAATTTGATACAAAAGTTTAGATATAATATAACTAAATTTATTTTTATATCTTGGATGGATCATGTGTAGCGCACCCATTTTGCTAAAATAGTTGTTTATTCATGTTATATCCTTAAAAATATTTGATGATACCTCTATCTCACATTAATTAATAAAAAAATAGAAGTTTAAAATGTTTTATAATGAGTTTATTTAAACGCATACAACAACTTGAGTTTTAAAAAAAAAATTGTCAAGAGAAGACATATACAAAATAGTTCTCATAGAGGTTCATTATGCAGACGAGACGTGACATAATCATGGACAGTCACAAGCAAAAATTTAGAAAGCGATAAAATTTGGGGCAAAGTATTACATCAGTGAGAGTCATCTGTTGAACCATGATCAAGTTGCGATGAGGACATCGCAATTGGAATGAGGGGTGATTGTGACACGAATTTAAAATGGTTTATAATAAGTTAAAATGTACTCTCCTTATCCCGCGTGCACAAAAAAATGAGAGCTAAAAATGATTTATAATGAATTAGAATTTACTCTTGAAACGACTTAGATTACTCATTTTTATAAGTTCAAAACATATACAAAATAGTTATTATATGGCTAATTATACAATCCCGTTTATACAGCTAAGTAAATGTAAATAGTAGGTCGATGCACCGCCATCACAAATTTTTTATTATTAATTATTATATATAAGTGGAACACTGTTACTTCTAACAGTGGCCTTATATAAATTTATTTTTAAAAAAATTGTATTTGTATATTTTTTCCTTGAATAAAAAAGAAAACATTTAGGTTTCTTAAAGATTAAAGTTTTGCCCCCAATTATAGGGGATTCTGTCAATGATACCTTAGCTGGCCGATAATAATTAGATTTAATATTTTAAAAAGAAATTATGGTTTCAATATAAAAAAAAATGGTATATTGGTATGCATTTGTAATAAGTACAATATAATGTGGAACACCTTGAATTATAATTGGAGTAATTTGTGAGTTTGAGGCATATGGGGCTCATGTAGAGAAAATAATTGCAGGAAAAATCAAATTTATGTTATGATTTTGTATACGATAAATAGAAAAACAATATTTTTTCTCACATGCTATGTACAATTCCCGGTAAGATTTATATAAAACGGTCTCACGAATTTATATTAATGAAATATGTTGATACGGTTGATTTTTTTTTAAAAAAATAATCAATTTTCACTATAGTTAAAAATAATATTCTATTTAAAAAAAAAAAGGAAATCCGGAGTCGATATCCACTGTTTCACCAGGGGATATGTACTGAACAATTTCTTGAAAAGTCAAATACAGACAAAAACATTTAGGAGTCAAAAACAATGAAAAAGAAAATATGGAGAAAAGGAAATGGCACTAAAACTTTTTGTCCACCATTATAAAACAAAGCTTTTCCATTCATTGCAAAGAAGAAATATCAAGAAAAATATTGACAGGACAATACCCTCCACAAGAAATCCCGAGCATATATATATGTCACCACCACTCCTCCATTACAATCACAAACTACTGGTGACTCGGAAAAGCATGAAAAGAGACAGCAGATACAGTCAAAAAGAAGAAGGAAAAATGGAGAAAGATGAAATGAGAAAAGGGCCGTGGACTGAAGAAGAAGATGTCCAGCTTGTATTGTACGTGAACTTGTTTGGTGATCGGCGATGGGATTTCATCGCAAATGTTTCAGGTTTGAAGGTGGCGGGCGATCCGATGTTCCGGTAGGCTTGTTTTGGGCTTGAATCGGTAATTTTTAGAGAGCACAAAAAGATTCACTTTGAAAATTGATTTTGTTGTCTCAGGTTTGAAAAGAAGTGGGAAAAGTTGCAGGTTGCGCTGGGTTAATTACTTGCATCCTGGCCTCAAAAGGGGAAAGATGTCCCCTCATGAAGAGCGCCTTGTTCTTGAACTTCACTCCAAATGGGGAAACAGGTTAGCTTCACTTTTTGAAGTGCTTTATTTTTAACAATACGTGTGTGTGTGTCTGGTTGATTGTATTTTCATTATTAGAACTTCGTATACTAAATGGACGTACCATTAAAACTTTATATATATCATATATATGGATGTATTTATGTTACAGAAATTGGGAATGTTTGTATACAACTGAGGGACGAATCTAAGATTTTTTTCAGGAGATGATGAGAATGCCAATATATGCTTGATAAATTGATAGATATTTATGCATGCGTTTGGTTTTGAATTTCAATACTTAAACAGTACTATCTAGTTAGGTAGCTCTTGAGCTTCGGTCTACTGTATCATATTTAGTGTAGATGCTATATAAGATTATTTAACTTGCAGATGGTCGAGAATTGCTCAGAAATTACCCGGTCGCACAGATAACGAAATCAAGAACTACTGGAGGACATACATGAGGAAAGAAGCTCAGCAGAAGAAGAAGAAATCGTCCAGGTCTTCATCGTCTTCATCTTCATCCTCGAACAGCCCGACCGTGGAATCCCCTCAAGTCACCGAGACAAATGGACGTAGCTTCTTCGACACCGGAGGGTTGGAGTTGGTTAATCAGGTGCCTGGAGAAAAGAAAACTGGAGGGGAGATAGAAGAAAGTAGCAACGTTTATTCCATGGATGAGATATTGAGAAACCTCGAGTTTGCTGAAGAGACTTGCAACCTCACAGCTCAGGAAATGGCTTCATCCACATGTGATTATTACCCAATTGACTCCTTGTGGTCCATTGACATTGAAGAAGAAACCAAGATGCTGATGCAGCCATTGGGCGGCCATGATCTTCTCAATTCTTTTCCTTATTATAACAACAATTATTACACAAATGGCTAGCTAACAAGAAGATGATAATTTATTTAACCATTTCAAATCTTCTGGTTTTACTAAGTATTGTAAAGCTATGATAAGTGTCGAATCTGCCTAGTATCGAGTGTAGCTGAAGATTTGGGGTGAGTTCTGACTTCTGTGCATTTTTAGGGCTCCCTGCTGTTGATTCGTTTCAGATATGGTATTGTGTAGCTTGTTACTTCCTACTTAGAGGTGAAGTCTAGATATTTTACGAGTGGGCTGTATATCATCAAATAATCTCCATTTGGAGGAATGTAGTACTATTACATTTTATAGTATTATATGTATTATGGTTCATACTCAGTTCCTCTGAACGTTAATTTTCACTTTCTTTACTTGCTATCATGCATGTGATCTGAACGTAAACGGACAGTAGGGTTGTTAATGTTTTTGGGCATAGAAGATTATTATATTTCAAAAACAAGAAGTAGAAATACAATTAAAAATTATTCAATATGCATAATTTATGTAGAATATATTTATTGCTTACAAGGGAACAAACTACCCGGGGTCTATTACCCTTTTTTTTTTGGTTGAAAAATGAACCCGGTATTGATCCAGACAGATGCGACAAAGGAAAAAATGTCCTGGTTGACAATCTAACCTGATTGATCCAGTTGGTTTTTGTGATGTTACCCGACGTGCGATGAAATAGTTATTGATTAACAAAAAATTTATTGATCAGTTAAAAAACCAAAATCACAAATCTATTTTACTTTTCTCACTTAGATTAATTAACTAAGATTTTGATTTGGAGTTATACTTTACTATATTTTCCCACTTATGTTAACCAGCTTGGAAAACAGAGAAGAAAATAAGCCAACAATAAAAATACGAGACCCTAATCTGGAAGCACACTCCATCATTTTTTTAAATCATTTTTAAAAAATACCCAGTTAATTGTCCTTAAACCTTTCAATAAATCGTCAAAGATCAGTCATACTCAAATAAATTGTTTAGGCATTTTAAAAAAAACAAACCATCAATTTTGATTTCTTAGATGATTGATTCACTTAAAATGATGTTTTTCATAAGTTTTAGTTAGACAGATGAAAATAAGGGTCTAAAAAATATAATATTCAGGTACAGTTAAAAAAAAAAAAGGTATCTACGAGCTAGATTCTTTGTTATCCCAATTTCCTAATATTTTTAAAGGGAGATACTAAACCCTATCTTCTAGGAATAATTAAAATATATATGAACACATGTGTGAGTTGGAAGGCATAACACAGGATCGAATTGGAATAAATGGCCCCCCAAATTTATAGCAACCCCGTCCCCCTTACTAATTTAATTAGTTGGATGCGTACGATGGGTTAGTGGATTGAAGGTTTTCAAAATATATGGACTCCAATTGCACACCGGAACGCATTCCATAATTGATATGCTGTATTTTACCTTAGTAGCAATCTTACTTCCATCCTTAGGATGAAACTGGCGCAAGTTTACCAGGTTAATTATTATTTTAGGAAAGTCATTCGATTTTGTCTAATCATGTAAAGACTAATCAAGAGTTTAATCACGCAAGTAAACATTAATCTGTCTTGTGTTTCAATTATCTCTTGTCGTTCGCTCCCACGTCTCAAATTCATGTACCAAGTGTCCTTGAATGCGTAGTTGCGTGGTTTTGTTGTTTGAGTATTGTGTAATTGGGTGTTCCAGGGTGAACGAAAGATTAAAGTATCGTCTCCTATTAATATTTGGAATAAGCATTAAATAATAAGATTTACTTGACATGCAGGAAAGTGAGTGAATTACACATGAGGGTTCTTGGCTTATAAATTGAAATAATTGATATTATCAAAAATGTGATTTACATGAATGAAAATTGAGTGAAATCTTATCTCTAGAATTCGTTTTAGATCATATACCCAAAGTCGTCCTTGAACTTCTCCATTAATAAATTTATTTTAATTTATTGAAATCTTAAGCTTATATTTTCCAAATAAAATGAAATATTTTATTCACACGACTTCGCATAAATATAATTTTCAATCATCGTGAGAATAATACTCTAATAATCATATATTAAAGCTTAACGTTGTGCGCTTACGAGCGAAAATCTCTCAACGCTTTGCCTAAGATTTGACACGTTATTTTTTTTTGTGGTTACAAGATGGGAGGTTGACTAAGACGAGCATACAAGAGATTTGATGAGTCGCCCTAGCTATGTGAGTTTATGAGTTCTCAAACGAGTATTTCTTGAAATGGGCTTTCTCTAATTGGGTCATAATTTTATCGGATGTTTGATATGGGCTTGCCAGCTAGACCTCAGCCCATTAATTAAAGAGGAGGGTACAAATACATTTGTACCGACTTATAAGCAAAATTATGATTAATTAAAAAAAATTAACTCATAATCTCGTGCTCAATCATTAATTAAATAGATATCTTATGAGACGTTGATTAATTCTTTGAGACGGGTCGATTCGATCTATATTTGTAGTGAAAAATAATATTTTTAACACAAAAAAAAAATAATTTTTCATGAATTTGGTCGAGTCAAAAATAAGTCTCATTAAATTGATTCATAGTACAATTTCGCATGAGTTTGTTTTATTATCAATATAATCACAAAAACTTTTATGAGACACAAAATATTACTTTTTGTTATAAGTATGAATATTATTGATTTATTTTATATCAGAACAGTAGATATAAACATTCTGATAATCTATAATATATATATATATGTGTGTGTGTGTGTGTGTGTACACGTGTTTTCTCTTCCAACTCCGCGGTGATGGGATTTAAATGTTTTTTTTCTTTTTTTAAAAATAAGGAATTAAATGTTCTTGGTAACGCAATTATCGGGTTAGCCAATTGTCAAGGTTAGGTGAGACTAATCTATGAGTCAGTCAACTCTTTTGACATTTTTCAATTTTTACATTAAATCTACTTTCCACAAGTTTGTGAGTATTAATGAATATTAAAATACATTACAACTAAATCCATCATTGTCAGACAAATGTTTGAAAATTGTGTGCTTCTTTGACTTAATTATGTCGGAATTTGAAAACAAATATATGTGACCTATATATTCTAATAATTGGACTAGGTCTAAGATGTTTCATGCACGTAATATTAAGTCAGTCACGTGCGTTTGAAAAACTACGTGATAAGACCGGAATTAATCCACTTTGTTGGTCTCACCCTCCCCCCTAAGTCTAAGTTCGAGTCCTCTGTGTGTGTGTGTGTCTCTCTCTCNTAAATAGTATTTAATTCCAAACAAAACATTTTAATGTTTGAAGTTTTAATTGAATGAAAAATTTTAATCAAACATATATGATTTGAAATTGAATTGGAACTTGAGATAAACATTAATAATTTCGTCTTAATGAAATAATATCTTTTTTTAAAATTATTTTACGAAATGAGAACTTATAACCGCTATTTTGTTGTGTACATTGAGTAAATTTCATACTAAAATAACTACTTGCAAACTAAATTAGTTAGATAAATATGTTGGAATTTAAGTAAATTTAAAAATTGAATAAAAAGTATGTCTCGTGAACGTGAGAGTGTCTTTTGGCTCTCCATATTCTTGAGTTAGTTGTGGCTCATTAGTCTGGAAGTGTCTTTTGACTTTCCACATTCTTAAGTTAATTGAATACTTTTGGTTATTCATATTCTTGAGCTAATTGGAAGATTAATTGAGTTATTTAATCTTATATGACTCTTGATGTGCACTTTGGAGATTATAAATAGTGTGTTCATTTCCTCATTCCATATGCACAAAAATGGTTTTTTACATTTAAGATCTCTTTCAAGCATTCTCTTGTATTTCATATTGTTAGCTTTCCATTTGGCCTCCTTTAAATTTCGGTGATAAAGTGAAGGTATGTTCTCGGTTCGCCGGTGTAGTTATTTCGTGTTAAGTTGCTGCAAGGTTTTGCCGTTATATCATGGGAAACAGTTGTTCGTCGAGATCCTCGAAGCACCGTCGAAGGGGACAAATCTGTTTTAAAGAAATTGTACTTCGTACAGGACTCGGTTTGATTTACTGTTTTATTATTATTTTATACACGATATTCATACTTTCAATAGTATGCTCATTTTTGTATGTTGTTTTGATTGTCGACTATCGAGATCTCAACAAGACATGCCAAAAGGATGAATTCATTTTGCCGAACATGAATATACTTACTCATCGACAGTGGTTTGAAAACTTTTCATTTATAGATTGATATATTGAGTATAATTAGATAAAAATAGCTCCTGAAGATGCCGCTCTGTCTGTATCTTTACGAGATTGCTTTCGTTCTCTACTTCTATATTTTTGTTATTAACAATTTGGCTAACAAAATCATGATGGACAACTCATGTGTGAAAAACTCGTACAAGAAAAGATTGATAAAAGAAATCGAATTTCTGATTATTTGTCAAATACTTATCTAATATACCAACTCGAACATTTGTTGGAGGTAATATCTTACATTTAGTAATATCATGTCATATCGAGAAGATAGACTGGATTAATAAATGCATTTAGATGTATTTAAGATAAATGGAAATAATAGCAAAAGACGCATCCAAAATAATGCCCACATACTTCCAATGCAGATTGCCGGTCCAGTTCAAATAGTGCCATTTGTAAAAAGATGTTTTTGCAATATGAAAAAACAAATTAACCTGTGGAATTCTTGAAAAGTTGGGATTTGACGAGGGAGACTTGGAACTCCCAAACAGATTTAGAGAAATCGGTGGAACTCATTTTTTCTTGAAAAAAAAATGATACCAACCATTAAATTTCTACCTAAAAAAAATAAGAAAGTAGATGGACGCTGGAATACACAGTCCGCAGACCCCATTTATCCGGGGTACATTAAAAAGGCCAAAAAATGGAGTGAAATATAGGCTAAAACTAAGACTCAGCAGCACACTGCATTTGTTTGGTAGCTGTTGTCTGCCGCATCCTTATTTGAAATCTTCCCATTCACACCCGCCATCCCTTTTCACACGCACCACCTATCAATGAAATGCACGACTCCATTGGACTCTAAATCCTCATATATACAATTACATTCATTTCTTGGAATTTCTACAAGAAATGGCGGTTTCCAGCTCCAGCAGGCCTGGGAGATTAATGACGGAGCTTCAATCCACAAAGTTATGTAAGGAACAAAGAGGGGAAATCAGTCCCGAGAGAACTGTGGTCTGGACCGAACCTGCTTCCAGTGGGAAGCTTAAAGCTGATAAAAGAGTTCCGGTAATTTACTATCTGTCGAGGAATGGGCAGCTGGAGCATCCCCATTTCATGGAGGTCACTCTTTCATCTCCTCAAGCGCTCTATCTCAGAGGTATGCATCTTGAATTTTATGGGGTAAAAAATTGAGATATTAAATATTGATTTATGTTTGATTTATTGGATAGACGTGATCAATCGATTGAATGTTCTTCGTGGAAAAGGAATGACGTCCATGTATTCTTGGTCTTGTAAACGGTATTGTATATTTTTTATTAATTTTCAGTGATTATTTATCAGTTTTTTTTGTTCGATGGATTTCTTAAATTTCTATTTTTGATATGGAATTCAGGAACTACAAAAACAGATTCGTTTGGCATGATTTATCGGAGAATGATTTCATATACCCGGCGCACGGAAATGAATACGTTCTCAAAGGATCGGAGTTACTGGAGACCACGTTCATGGATACGCTTTCTTCTTTTCAAAGGCAGCAGGCCCAGCCTCTGGCTCTGCCTCCTCCGGTAGGAGACAACCAAATCGTCGGCAGTCATGATCTGATAGATTACCCCAAAGCCTCAGCGGACAGACGGCGGCGTAACCAGTCCTGCAGCTCCATCGACTTCAACCTCAACGAGTACAGCGTATACAAGGCAGAGACCTCCAGCAGCACCGCCTCCGCGGACGCTTCCACTCAGACCGAAGACAAACGCCGACGCCGCCGTCCGCACGGGGAAATAGTCGAGTTAAAGGACAAAGAACCACACGGAGAAGACGAGATCGAAATCTCACCCCCGACCTCCGATTCCAGCCCCGAGACACTAGAAACCTTAATGAAAGCCGACAAACGGCTGATACTGCTGCCCGAGACAGCGAGTGAAGATCCAACGGCCAGTAACCATCGGGCAAAAGACAAGGCCTCGTCAGTTCTGTTGCAGTTGATATCCTGCGGTTCGATCTCGTTCAAGGACTGCGGGACTGGTCAGGGTCTGGGATTGATATCCCAATACAAGATGAGATTGCCACGTGTGGGAGGAATTGTAGGAAGGGGACGAGCAAAACTGGAGGAGAAGGAGTACTTCAGTGGAAGTATCGTGGAGACCAAGAAAGAGGAAATTCCGAGTCTGAAAAGGTCCACTTCCTACGGTGCGGAACGGTGCGTGTTTTTGCTCACTGTGTTTCTTACCAGCGTACAGTACAGTACCCTCACATGTTTTGTTTTCTCTGATTGATTCTTATTTTTACGTCACGCAACATCAATGTTACCCGTATTCGATTCCATTCCATTCCAGTAATCCAAAGCCACCCCTGATTGAAAAAAAGATTTGATTTTTATATTATATATATGCAGACAACAAATTTTATGTCTCTTTTTCGAATGTGTACGTATGGATAATGATCACATCATTGCAGTAAATCTTTACATAATCTGCATGGGGATTTTGCAAAATCTTCACACAAAACACACACATCTCTCTTCACCGGAAATTTACCATAAATTGTGGAATAATGAAGTTTTGGGTGCCCGTTGGATCTGCAGGAGCTCACATTTGGAAATCCCGGGAAAGGAAATGAGAGCAGATTGCTTATCAAGAAAACCCAAGACACAGCAATCCCAATCCTTGACCCAAAAGGAAGCAAGTAATGGACTCACTTGCAGTGGTACCATTATTGATTCTTGTGCTTGAAATGGTATTATAAATTATCATAGATTAGGGGTGTAGCAGTGAACTTATAGAGGTTGATTGTGTCTTTTCGATCATCTCAAGATAGACCCCCTAGCTTCGTGCTGTGTTGGAAATAGTAGAGTTCATCTGGTCTTGTATTTATGAGCAAATTATATCATTTCATCGTCAAATGGCTTCATTGAGCTTGGGGTAAGTACACATTGGATGTCATGTTTGGTGTAATGACATTGACATTGTTTAACTATTGAAACAATAAAAAATAAATATATATTTTTTGATTATATGAAAATCGAAAACCAAATAAAAGAAGGGATTAAACTTAAAATTATATATTAAGGATCATATTATAAATATGAACTCAAATTAGACTAAAAAATTATCAATTAAATTAGTTAGTATGTTATAAAAAGAGGACCACTGGTCAAGAATATTTGGAACAATATTATTGTTTTACAATATTTTTTTTTTTTATGTAGATCGATCTATATGTCTATTCGCGGGTAATGTATAAAAAAAACTCAGAGAAAAAACCCCCAAATTCTTGTCATTTTTTTAAAAAAATTCTTTTGAGATTAATGCATCGGCATTTGATGCTTCCTTGAATGTTCACTTGTTCCCATCTCTTTTTGGATTTGGTGTGTGGATGTTTCAATAAATTCCTCGTGGAGTGGGGACATTATTGACTTTTAACGTTGGGAATTCAAATAGATATTGTCACTTGTACAATTATGGGGTGGTCCTAAATTAAATTATACTAATTCTAATTTCGAAAAACTCCTAAAATTACGTTGAAAATTGTGGAATGGATTATATTGTAGAAAATAAAATCTTGAAAGAAACGAAAAGTATGTCGAGAGAAATACGGAAAAGGGTGCGTCGGTGTGAACGTTGAATAATTGAGGCAATCGACACTGACATAGAATACCGGGATGTTTCTTCATTAACTGAATTTTTTAATTATCAAAAGATGGGATGCTCTATTTTTAAATTTGTTTTAATAAAAGCAGGATGCCTCGATTTTTTTTAAATAAAAAAAGAAATCAGAAACAAAGTAATATTCATAAACTAAATATAGAAAATAAATTATGGAGCAGGTATTCTGTGATATAGTTTCATGGATTTATGTTAGTGAAACGTGTCAACCTGATTTACTGTTAAATTGAAAAGTAATATTTTTTATCATAAAAAATAATATGTTTTCATTTATCAAGTCGGTTTGAAGATCTGTATCATAAAATTAAGCGGTGAGCTTGTTTTAATTATCTATGATCACTGCAACCCATCCAAATATGCAACCTTAGATTTGGTTATAAATTCAATTTTACACCACTCAAATACAAAATCCAAAGAATTAGGGGTTTTTATCTCTTGCTGACATTTTCATACTAAGAATATTGTCAACCAATGAAATGATTCTAATATACTTTAATATTTATATTATATGTAATAATAACTTAATAGGAAATTTTCTAATTGTAAAAATAAAATTGATCCATTATTTTTTGGGGTCCACAGTCCAATTAAACTTTCATATACCAACGGTGTGGGTTTTGCCACATGTGATTGGTTAACTAGCTAGCTAGTAGGGTTTAGTCACACGTTAATATCCTCTCTGTCGTCCGTCACTTTTGGGTTTTTTCGGCCAAATAGAAACAAAGTAAAACCCTAATTAAAAAAAAAATGTAATTTTATTGGACAAAGTTGATTTGCACTCGCAGCACGAATTAATTAGAGAGCCTTCATCGCAATTACCACATCCTGTTGAATTTACAAAAATTTGGATGCTTTTCTAGGGTTTTGATTTGAATCGGGAAAATTTTGCTCTTGTTTGAAACTCACAGTATCCATCTAACAATGTGAAAACGTAATAGTGTTTGATATCCATCAAATTTACATTGTAGGGATTCGTCGCCCAGCCTAGTAGGAACCCGCCAATGGTAAGTCCTTTTTTTTCAAAAAATAAATTCAAGATTACAACCTTTTTTAATCTATCTACCTCTATGCGTGTGTCCATGGCTGCCTTTGGAGTTTTGGGTAGAATGGAATGTTTATATGCACTAATTCGAGTTTATACTTGACGCCGGTGTGGCAGAGTCTTGAAACTTATGGAAATGTCATATGATGCTTCGACTTGTTAGTAGAGTTTGAGTAATTTGCTGAATTTGATGCGCTTTATTGGTCATATGAGATGGAATATATTGATCCATGCCACCTGAAAATGTGAATTGTCTTAAAGTTTGTAGCTTTATATGTTACAACATAATTTCTAAAATTTTCGCTACGGAAAAAATTTGTATTGGCATAAACAGGTTGTGTATCATTGCTATCTGTTGAATAATAAGTTTGGATCACATTAGCGATGTGTCCTGATTTGGATTCTGAACTTTGCACATGTTGGCATTATCTTGGACATTTTCATCTCACGTCGGCCTTATTTTGTCACATTATTTTTGTTTGGATGATCAAAGGTGGCGTACTAATGACTGATGGAGACACTGTTTTCGACTACTCGTCTGTAATGGATCCTAAGCGCGCTCGTCAGTGGTTGTCTGATGCTGCTGGACCAGAATTATTTCTTAACAAAAGGCAAGCTGTTGAATCCCCAATTTGCGGAGAAGAATTAGGAATCTCCATGGCAAATGCACTTCCTCGGGATGGTTCTCCGGGGTTTCAACCGGTGCTATCAGTCCCCAATCTATCCATGGATCTGTTCGGATCTGAGATAAACAAATCTGTCAACTTGCCTGAAAGAAATATGATTGCTGAGATAGATGGCCCAAATTTGACTGAAAGAGTTGCATATGAACTCTTTGAAAATGACCCATCTGTTGGTTTATCAATGGAAAACCAAGAAACTGGTGTAAGCTGTGGTGGAAGTAGAGAAACCAATGATGATCAAATTAAAGATCCTGAAAATGGACTGCATATTGCAGAGGTCAGCATAGGATTGTCCTTGGATCAGGCGTACAACTGGGGAAATGAAAACACTTCGATATCTATGGGACAACCCTATGATAAGGAAGTCGGAAATACAGCATTGATGGTTCATTCCTATGACATCATCGATGCTAATATTAGATCTATGGGTTCAACCTTTGGAAAAGGCATCGACAATACCATGTCATTCACCAGTTCCTCTAAACAACAGGAATCCAGTAGCGTATGTTTTGGTTGCTATAATGGTGAATCTATAGTTGATGTCCTGTCGAGGCCAGTTAGTAGCTATACCTTAATGTATGAACCATGTTCAGTCCAAACATCAGAAACACATAACAAACCAAAGACCGTGGTGCCAAATGGTCATTCACCTAAATCCAGACTTGACTCTACACCTAGAAGTAAGTTAGAAACCAAACCTGCTAGGAAAGAAGCACCAAACAGCTTCCCATCCAATGTCAGGAGATTGTTAGCAACCGGGATCCTTGAGGGGGTGCCCGTGAAATATGTTTCTACCCCACAGAAGGTAATATTTAAGGTTTAATTCTTTGTTTTTGTACATAGTTCTTGGCTCTCTTTAATGGACTTACTTGATGTGTTCCTGAATGTATAAGGAGCTTCGTGGAATCATAAAAGGAACTGGCTATCTTTGCGGGTGTCAATCATGCAATTATTCGAAGGTAAGCCATGTATATTAGTTATCTTTTGGAAAATATTATGGTAATCTCTTACTTCGTTATTGTATATGTTGAGATTTTGGTTTTTATGGAGGCGCAAAATGCATATGAATTTGAGCGTCATGCTGGTAGTAAGACAAATCACCCAAACAACCACATATATTTTGAAAATGGGAAGACCATCTATCAGATAGTCCAGGAGCTAAAAAGCGTCCCAGATAGCATGTTATTTAATGCAGTTCAGACAGTGACAGGCTCCCAGATAAATCAGAAGGCCTTTTTCAGTTGGAAAGGTAGTGAAATGATCGCCTGAAACCTCTTTACCGTTTCCAATTTTCCAGTGTCGCTCATTCCCTTGTTTTTCTTCTTCTAGCATCTTTTCAAGCTGCCACTCGAGAGCTTCAGTGCTTTTATGGGAAGTAAGAACTGAATAAATGAGTGATTTGGTCGGAACAAGAAACTTATTTGGATGTAAATGACATGCACATGGACACAAGAACCAGGTTTTGGTAAGCTTTGTTTTTTTTTTTTTTTTGGAATGAGTTGCTGGAATGAAGAATTAATCAATTGTGAATCATTCTGCTGTAGTATTGGATGCAATATCTTGATATAATTGTTGAACAATCATCTCCCGGATCCACATTTGATGTTCAATCCACTACAATCACAATCTTTCCCAATCTCAAACATGAGTTTCGAGTTGTTTGTAGTCTTGGCTAAATTATAGCATACAAAACTGTAATTCCAGAATCAATTAACAAATACAATCAACTTGATAAAACTGGAATATGTAGTCATCTACGCCCTTTGTGCACGGGAACTCCCTATGCAGATGTTCGGTGTGGCATAGTTGAATATATATTTTAGCTTGGACTTGGCCAACGACACCATGATCAGACCACGATTGAACCAATTGATTCTAGTAAATTATTTGTACTTGATTCCTTATCTTACTTGGTAGGATCCTGTGCCGTATAATCTAAATGTTCGAAAAAACTGTTCTAAATACAAGACATCAAACTGAAAATTGAGTATACTGGTAATTTTGAACTCTTGGGAATTTACGCATTAAATTTGATTAGTCGTTTTTGTCCACTTACTTCCTAGCTTCATTTCTCTCCTAATTGGATGTCAAGATTTACCCACTTTTACGGTTTTGCTTATATGGGTGTTCACCACACGTATCATGTGTTGAGTAGATAAAAAAATATTAACCATATGAATAATATCTATCATGTCAACTTTTACGGAGAAAATAACTATAACGACTTTGCAGATGGTTAATCGGAAATAAAAAAACTAATATGTAGCGTTAATTTGAGAAGAATATGTAGTGATTAAAAAACAAGAAATTGAAAACAATGCCAGTATTGTTCCACGCGATTATTATTAACTGGCAAAAGTTACAAGTGCATACGTCCTCTCGAGTAAGATTATCTATAAAGTTTCTGCATAATCTTTTTACAAAAATGTCTCACCTTAAAAAAATAAAATAAAATAAAATAAAATAGCAACATTTTGTTATAACTCAACCAACCCACTAAAAAATTTTTTGGGAGAAAATATTTGTAAATTTGATTAGCGTTAAATTGATATAATGTGATGAAAAAAAGAGTACTAATTATCATATAATAAACTATAAATAATATGATGAGAGGTAGAAAAAAGTGGAAAGGCAAAAAGAATTATACCATTTTTTTTGTATTTTAAACAACTAATTTGAAACTTGAAATGTGTGTAATTACAAACTTGAAAAAACATGATATGTGATTTATTTGGGAATTCTTCAGTCAGACAAACACCTCAATCAAGAGCTTAACCAAAGTAAACATCCATCGTAAAAAAAAATCAGTCATTCAACTAGTCGAGGTAGATGACCTAGTCATTCAATGCGATTTGAGGAAGAAACTCCCGAGGGTTAAGATTTGGTTAGCAACCTTGGGTGGCAGTTGCCTGGAATTGACAGTTTGGCAACAAATGTGGTCATCGTGCATGCCTAGCAAGAATGCTCATGAGGAATGCGAAAAGTTATTCTAAATAATTATTTGTCGAATGTTATGTACAAAGCTGATTATAATAATGTAGAACTTGATCATAATCGTAGTCTCGCCTAAGAAAGACATTGATGAAGGAGCTAGGGTAAATTTAAACGAGGAAATGTCTTGCATAGTAACTTGAAAACACGAAGATGCCAAGTGGAAAATGGGAAAAAAAGGAGGCTACAAATTTGACATCAAACATTAAGTTCTGTTATCGAAACATCCTTTGGCTATCAAAAAACCAAATTTAATCCAGAACAATAACATTACCCTCAAAGAAAGGCAAAAAAAAATACAAAAACACTTTCAAGAAGAAGGCATTTCAAACTTTGATAGCGTACTTCCTCACAGGGAAGTACATCTCCTTCTTTTTCTGCTTTTCTGTCTTCAAAGAAGCCTGAAAAATTGCGGCACATTCACAAATAAATGACACATCTTTAAAAGAGGTAAAATAATGTGACTAATATATCAGCAGTTTTCCATGACAGAAGATCAAGGCAACAGCGAGACAAATTCAATGAAACCAAAACAGAAAACAAATCTACAAAGACTACAAATGTTTGTTACAATACAGAAAAGATATTTATCAGATAAAGTTGGTTTCTTTTCATCTCAATGCTAAACAGTTGAGTCAAAGTTATCACGAACTTATTTTCAAT
The DNA here is from genome assembly GCF_012295235.1 of Primulina huaijiensis. Taxonomy (NCBI): domain Eukaryota; kingdom Viridiplantae; phylum Streptophyta; class Magnoliopsida; order Lamiales; family Gesneriaceae; genus Primulina; species Primulina huaijiensis. Next base: position 3,950,703 of record NC_133319.1, on the reverse strand, counting down.
CTAATTACTATTATTATGTTTTTCATTTAAAAAGTAAGGCAAAAGGCAAATATAACTCAAAGATCGGGGGTAGTTTAATATTGTCAAATCAAAAAACATAAATTCTTGAAACCCCCCTCCCCTCAAAAATTTTTTTTTTATCAAAATACCTATAAGGCAACTGTAGAGCTTCACACATTTACGCACAAGAGTCCAACTACAGGGGCCATAGGCAAAATCCTCAAGTAATTAGCTTCACCAAAGTACTAGCATTTGATGTTTTCCGCAACATGATCCGCAGTAGGAAAGAAATGAAGGATCAACTATGGAACACAGTAGAAAGAAAGCCAGAACTCATATTGAAAGGACACAAATAATCCACAAAATACAAGGTGACAAAGTAGCATAGCGAACACACAATAATGCGAAATCCAACAGGCTTTAAATACCCACACTCCAATCCACGTAACGTCAAAATAATATATTGCACCAAAAAAACTTAACTATAAAGAAAAAAACTGCATTTACCTGGTGTTTGGTGAGACGGCGGCGAATGGCACGGGTTTTCTTGGGTCGGAGATCAAGGGGTAAATACTTCTTGTTCTTGTACACTTCCCTTAGAGCGGCCTTCTGCTTCTGAGATATGACGGTCAGCACCTGGGCAATGGAAAGTCTTACCACTTTAATCTTGGAAAGCTTGTTCGGAGCGCCGCCGGTGACCTTTGCCACACGCAGCAACGCCAGCTCCGCCTTCAGATCTTTCAGCTGCGCTAAAAGATCCGTCTTGCCCTTCTGCCTCAGCTCGTGCACCTTGATCCGAGCTACAACAGTCAAAATTCAAAACTTATCGATTCATAACATTAAAAAAATCATTTGCTTCATAATGCGTCTAAAAATTCTAACCCATGTCCCGTTTCCTGTTGCTCCGGATGACTTTTTCGGTAGGCGCGGAAGGGTCGAACGATGATGAGATAAACCCTAATGTATATATAGATGGATATGGGCTTCAATCAAATAATTGGGCTGACCCAATTTTCGATAAAATCCGCTGATGGGACACACTTAAAGCCCAACTATGTCCAGAAGTTATGGGTACCAAACACGCCAAGACGGACATGTTTAGGGGAGAAAATTTAAGGACAAATATAAGGCTCAGATTCGAACCCTAAAATTCGAATTGCTAAATAATCAGCAGTTTGAAATTGGTTTGAATTAGAGCTCGAGCATCAAAATAATCAAGCTTTTTTGCATGTTATTCGAACTATCATTGAAAAATAAAATGTTGAACTGTATTTATTTTAAGTCCATAAACTATTGTACGTAATAAATAAAAAAGGGAGTTTTGATACATCTGAAAACCGACACCAAGACTAGAAATTTTTACGAACAGGATAAAAAATTATAACTCTTTTGACACAAGAAGGAGAATTTTCTAAAATGGCCCGAAAAAATACAAGAGATATTTTCGCACTGGAAATTTTAAATTTATGATCTCCCACTATTATATGGAGAGTAATATTTTATCTGTACGATACATAGTTCTATTTTGTACAATCAATTATTAATATTAGTAAGTATTAGCGTTTGAATAATTATTAAATTTATTGATATAATTTATAAGATCGAGTGTTTTCTACTTTGTCAAAAGCTATAGTCGATGGTAACAGTACAACTTAAATATTTTAAAACATATATTAGCTCAAGAATCACGTTTCAATTGATATACCAACATAGATAATTATTGTACCAACAATTCTCTTCCCAATAAGTTCACTTATTGTAATAAATGTGAATCGAACCGTGACATTGGCTATGATATCAATTATATAGCCGAATATTTGTCGTTTTATCAAAAGATATAGTTGATGGTAACGGTGCAACTCAAATATTTCAAAACCTATAGCAACTCAAACACAAGGTTTCTGTTGTTCTGCTCTGCATAGATAATTATTGCACTCAATACAATGTAATTAATATATTTAAATTTTAAATATCATTATAAAAATTATTATATCGACAATTTTTATATTATTTGAGATGACACTTAAATTAGGATAACAATATTATGTCGTGAAATTAGCTTATTTATTTTGAATGACCAGAACTGTTATTAATAAAAAAATAGAAAAAAACATCTAAAAATCATATATTATTTTGTCTATAGAATTTTTTAACAATAAATAAGTATTTTTCAAAATAGTCAAATTTGTTGTAAATCTAATAAAATTTGATTAAAAATTATATTTTTAAAACATGTTAAAAATGTATATATTAAAATAATAATTAAGATACATGATGATAATAAAAATCTCAATTTACGGACGATCAGTTTACAACAAATTATAAATGTAAATAAGATATGGATGTTTCACGTTTCCGACATAATCATACAAATCCATCTCTTCTATCTAAATTCTAATAAAAAATGAGACTATACTAATATGTTAAAGAGTAAATCTATTGTGAGACTATCTCACATATTTTTATCTATGAGACAGGTCAACCTTACCGATATTTACAATAAAAAATAATACTATTATCATAAAAAGTAATAATTTTTCATGGATGACCCAAATAAGAAATCTGTCTCACAAAATACGACATGTGAGACCGTCTCACACAAATTTTTGTCATATATTAATATGACATCAAAATATTTTATCTCATAAATAATCTATCTACATATAAAACTTCTTTTACATTGAATAAAACTCTTCTAAATTAAACATAATTTTGTATTAATTTATTTAATATCATTTGATAATTTTTTTTTTTAAAAAAAACAATATCGTAAAATTTTGTTGTCATCCCAAAATACTCATTCCCCATAAATAACAGTATTTTTCAAATAAAACAAAACATAATAAATTAATAATCATATACAATATAAACTAAAATTTTAATCATTAACTTTAAATAAAAATTTAAAATTTCCCTAATCTCATCATATTTCATATAAAAAATAATTATTATGTATATTTTAAATTTAAAAAATCAATTTAGGTGAACACGGCTGAATTTACAAATAAAAACGATAACAAATTTGTACAAAACCGGAAAATAAAGAGTGGTAGGAAATCACCCGAGGAGGTTGCAGAAGAAGCATGTGACCACCCTATCAACTCCCATCTGCCGACGTCATCTCTTCTACCGGTGGTTTCATTGTTTATTTTTTCGAAGAATAATTGCAGCGAACAATGGGTGTTCCGTGGGACGATGCCGTCTTGATCGAGAAAGGGAAGAAGCCCGGGGAGCCATACGTGATAACGGTGAATTGTCCCGATAAGACCGGGCTTGGTTGCGATATCTGCCATATTATTCTCGAATTCGGTCTCTATGTTACCAAAGGAGGTTGGATTTCTCCTGCTTTTCATTCTCTGCGTAGTTTTTTTTATTTTATTAAATCTTTGTTTGTTTGTTCGACTCATTCGTTTTATTTAGTTGATGTGTGCTTGCTCGTGAGTGTTTCTAGCTTTATTTTTTCACTTGTTTGGAACTGTCGATCAAGGTAGAGTTGATGGCATATGCTTGAACTGCTCAAAAATCCATTTTCTTCCTGTCGTTGAGTAATTACTGTATAAATTTTGGATCTTTGCTATTGCTTTTGTGATATAAATAAATCCAAACCTGGATACAAAGTTGTCCGTTTCCAAAATGAGAACCAAGGTCCTACCTAGTTCTAGGCTGCCCATTTGTTGGCAAAACTTTGTTATTGAAAATTAAAAAGGGGAATTACATTGTAAGAGTTTAACGTAATACACTCCCTATCCTCTTTTAGAACTAGTCTACGAAATCCTTTATTATTTCCCTACTGGAAATATAAACTTGGGTCGACTCTTTGAGGCGGAATAAGTGAACTGAAAGGAAGAAATAATTTTTTTCTAGATAAGTCAACTTCAGCTAAGTTTTCTGTCTATTGACTAGTTAGGTTACAACTTATAAAATCAACATCATCTTTCTAGATGGTTTTCCAGGAACAATTTTTCCACCCTCAGATGTCATCTTTTCCTTTTTTTCCCTTGTGATCGTGTCTTCCAGTTGGCAGCTGAATCATATCTCTACTTTGCCGATGTCTCTAGACTAACTTTGTCAAGTTAATTATCTCCAGATGTTTCAACTGATGGATTATGGTGCTATGTTGTATTATGGGTGATTCCTCATTCCAGCTCACGTGCTGTAAGATGGGTTCGTTTAAAAGAACGCCTTCTGTCAATATGCCCGTCCTGCACACCATCATTTTGCTTGAACCAGGAGTCCCCAAATGCCTCGTCTTCCCCTGTTTACTTGTTGAAGTTTTGTAGCCTTGATCGGAAAGGATTATTACATGGTAACAAATTGTTCTTATTCTTTTCTATAATACAAATGGTTCTTATTTTTAGTTTTTGAGTTTACAAAACTTTTGCAATTTTATGTCCTGTACATTTCGTCATTTCTTGAGATATGAGTCAAGTCTATTTTGAGTTTGAGCTTGCAATCTATGTTAATACTACATGTCTTTTAAATTTCTGCAGATGTCACTCAAGTTTTTGATGAGCTCGAGCTTACGATTCAGAGAGTAAAAGTGACCACGGCACCTGATGGTCGTGTTTTGGACCTCTTCTTTATAACAGACAACTTGTAAGTCTTCTTTGTTGTGCTGTTTGCACAAAGTTTAATATTTTCACTAACATAAGCATGGCATTCAGTATTCTTTGTTTTGCTGTTTTGTTTGAGACGCACATGACTTGTCCTAGCTCAACAATTCCTCAAAGGAATAAAGTCGACTGACGACATATTTAAGCTGTCAATGTCTCTGTCTATTTGATTATATTTATTTGTCTTCTAAACCATTTTTAACTTACACCTCGGGTTTGGCGTGATTGCACCCAATACCTAACTCTTGGAAAACTGACTGTATTATATCTTTTGAACATATCTCTACTTTGTTGCATAATTTTGGTGTTTGATGTAACTTGTGTATCTAGATGTGAGTAGTTACGGAAATACTTTTGCCACCCATTTGAATATATGACGACTTCCCATTTGCTTTTAAAAAATCTGATATAAACTATCTTGTCCACGTTTAACATTTTTTCCCCAAATAACTCGTTTAACATTTTTAATCATTTTATTTTGTAACATATGTACCAAATGCATTGGTATCTTTGAAATGTAATGCTAATGTGATAATTTATTGGGATTTGGGAGGGAAAAAAGATACGAAGCTAAACGCCTAAAGCCAAAGCTTAAACCTTTCTAAATGTGATCCTCTCTACTTCTATCTCATGGTTTCATAGTTGTTTGTCAAGCTTTAGATACCTGTTTTATTACTGCTTAGGATTGCACGGGAGGATAAAATTATACCCACAAAATAAGTAAAAAAAATTGATAGAGGGCTACAGCACTTGCTTATAAATAATAAATAATCATTTTATGCAGCTGTTAACAGATTGTATAGTTGCACCCTCTAAAATGTCACCTACTGTTTTTACCATGTATGTTGCCATAAAGAAGAATGTGGTGGTATTGTTTCCACGTAATCACTAGAGTTTCTGATTGGTGCCTTTCTTATTGTGATTACAACCCATTCTGCATGTTCAGGGGGCTTTTACACACAAAGGAGAGGCAAGATGAAACGTGTGAGCAGTTAAACGCTGTTTTAGGTGAATCATGTATTAGTTGTGATCTTCAGTTGGCCGGCCCTCAATATGATTGCTCTCTGGGGATATCCTCTCTGTCTCCACATGTTGCTGAAGAACTATTCAGATGCACGACATCCGATAATGAAACACACTCGCAGGCGCTTAGCCCAGATGTCAAGGAGTTGAAAAGGGCTAGTGTGAAACTTGACAATACCTTGAGCCCAGCTCATACGTTACTTCAGATCAATTGTGTGGATCACAAAGGTTTCCTGTATGACATCATGCGAACATTGAAAGATTGCAACATCCAGGTATAATTTCTATTCCTTGTGGATATTTTGTTTTCTTTTTACCATTGACTTTTATGATTTATGTCATATGTTAGTGTTTTGGCTAGTTTACCATTTGGCACATTTAAACTGTCATCACACTTCACTTTTTAAAATTTGAATTTGTACATAAAGCTCTACGCCTTTGTGTTTGAAGCTCTTTGCATGTCCCTGTCGATGACTATGAATCGTGTGGTAAATTTCATTTGCTCACAAGTATACGAGTTAAGAAAAATCAACGAGTTTGAAGTAATGTTACTTGTTTACAACTTTGATGAGGTGTCTCTCTGCCTATTAAAATTTTCTGAAACGATTATTTTTAAACAGTAATGATGCATTCCCACTCTCTCATATGCCATATTTTGTTTGAGTGCTGGACTTGAATCTTAGGTCAACATGCAGATAATTCGAGGCCCTTTTGAATGTCTCATTTGTGCTCGTACCTCGGCATATGACTCACCCAACACGCAACCCTTTTAAGTTGACATTATAATTACTCGACATTCAAGAAATATGAACTAGGGCAGTTTATGCTAAATGCTGAAATAATTTGCTCTTGTTTTACACCCAGATTGCATATGGTCGCTTTTCCCATGTTAACAAGGGGCTCCGAGAATTAGATCTATTTATCCGGTATAAAGACGGGAAGAAGATAGTGGATCCTGAAAAGCAAGACGCACTCTGCTCTCGCTTGAAGTTGGAATTGCTTCACCCACTACGTGTTCTTATCATTGATCGTGGCCCAGACACTGAACTTTTGATCTCCAATCCAGTGGAGCTATCTGGAAGAGGAAGACCACGAGTTTTCTATGATGTTACTTTTTCCCTGAAGAGCCTCGGCATCTGCGTGTTCTCGGTAAGTGGTAGTAAACATCACATAGTGTAGCTTTCACTCTTCAAAATAATCTGTTATGCTAAACAGTTCTTTGTGACTGGAGGGTTGTGGAAAATATCATCTGTATTTATCTATTTATAGGCAAAGATAGGGAGACATACAAACGAAAACCGTGAATGGGAGGTTTACAGCTTCCTTCTGGACGAAAACTGCAGGCTTCAATTATCTAGTAAGGCCGTCAGAAATCAGATTGTCGACAAGGTCAGAAGATCGTTGATGGGTTGGTAAAGCTTCATGTATCTGACTGCGTTTATCTCATACTGTGGCGTGTCCTTTATTAAAAAAAACATAGGTACGTAGATGTTATGTTTTTGTGTTGCTTTTGATAAAAGATATGGAGAGGGATTTGCCCGAGGGTCGGGGGTACTGGTGGTGGGAATGGAGATGTCTTGTATGTATTGATTTGTAGTTAGATTGGATCAAGCATAGCTTTGCTCTACTGTTTATATTTAAGTGAGATTGTTTAGGTGCCAACTTCTCTTCTTAGGATCCCCTCCCCCTTATACCCACAAATCCCAAATCTCCGGTCAAATTTGATGTTTGTATCGACTTCATTTTCCTGCTGCATGCTCTTTTAAAATCCATATGAACATTTAGTTAAGGTGAATGATGAAAATCCAATCGATTTATGGAATTTTTTTATATACCTATCTAAACGCTTCATTCTTTTTGTAATTCGGTTTGGATAATAATGGTAAGTCTAGTGTTGAATGAACAACATTATTTTTTTAATTAATTCATATAAGAAAAAGTTTCCTGTAATTTAGTTTTCATTTTCAATATCTATACGGTATTGCAGTTCGAAATTGGTAGATTTGAAGAAGGGAAGTGGGTGGATGATAAGTTGCGTTTGGAGGTGGAGATTTGATTTGGAAGGAAAATTTTGATTTGGTAGAGGATTTGAAAGATTAATTTGAAATGACACTGTTTTTAGTTTATTTTAAATATATCATAATTAACATTGTGTTTAATGAGAGATTTGAAATCCATCACACATAAATTTATTCAAGCAATCAAATAAGTTAAAATCCATGTATTTGAAATCTGTAGTTTCGGCTTTCAAATCCTTCGATCCAATAAGTTGCATTCGTATTAATGGATTTCAAATATACTCAAATATATTTTTGTAGTTTTATAGAAGTAAGACTATAAACATGAAATTCACTACTTGTATATTTATATAATGATTCATGTTAATTAACATGAAATTTGAGTTCACCTGATAATAGAGATTTTTTAAATTTATTCTATTTTATTTAATTAATGTGTAAATAAGTAAATTATTCATTTAAGATTTCATCTATTATTTTCTCAAGAAAACTATAATCGAAATCTAATTCTCTATGAATTTCAAATTCATTTTCTCAGATGCAACTTTAGATATTTCCAATATGACATGACAACGTTTAGATATTATATTGTTCACTATATGAATCAAAACAAATTTCTAACTGTGAGACCAAATTAACAATTTCGTTAAAATATTTCTGTTATGATGAATTTGATGATTGACAAAATAATAGCATCGAGCTGTTATAGGAAACCAGTCGTTATATTATTTTGTATTTTAGGTTTCGACCGCTTATGCAATATCCAACCACTCAAGTGACTTATTCAAGTTCAACCGCTCCATTGTTTCATTTTTCACCAAGTGCATATCTTTCATTTTCTGACTGTACAGCATTAAATAAAGACGGTTATTATTCAATCGTCGATCAAAAAATGTGCAAAGCAAATTTGACTTTACTTCCAACCATTTTGAGCACCGTTAGTTATAGCATGTGTAACAATATCTCACTCACTCATGATATGACAAAAAGTTTTTTAAATTGTTCAAAGTCAAGAAGCTTTTGAGAAGCTAATAGCTATAAGTTGCAAAAGTAAAAAAAAAACGTAAATGAGCATTTAATAATATGTATTTCGCCTGAAAGAGACAAATTCATTCTATTGGAAACTTGTACAAATCGTCGTTGAAAAGTTTAAATCACATCACACATTTATCAGAATTATATTAAATCATCGAGGATCAAATTTGTGCAACACCAACAATTCAAGACTTCAAGTCTGACCGTTGGGTTTTTTGTTTGTTGTCTGATGAACTGATGGTTTTAAATATTAAAAAATGTAAATTGATCACTAATATTATTAAACAGACAAATATAGTATATCACTAGTCAAGTCGGATCATTTTCGAACTTACACTTTTATTGTTCAAACAAATTGTTTAAAAATATTTCTTAACTGCGTGAAAACTGATAAGAACGATAAAAAAATTATTTAAAAAAGTTTGTTCATCTCTCTCTAAGCTCTAATCCGATCCAACATATACTTACAAACATTTGACGGACTTCAGAAGCAGCTTTTGTTTTTTCAAGTTGTCTTCTGTATTTAATTTATTGATTCACACCAGATCCGAATCATTCTCGACGAGTAAACAACAAGTAATTCCATTTTTTCACCGGGTCATGATATAGACCAAATATCTTGAACGATCGATCCGGCATAACCACTCAAAAAAATAAAGAAGTATCGTTAATTTATTCATACTTGTTCCAGGTTCGAAGTACCATTCGTACAAATAAGAATCTTATTCATTACATGATTTTTTTTTTTTTGTATGGACAAATATAAGCTCTATAGAACAATTAATTAGAAGTACATTTTATGATTTATAAAAAAATAAAAATATTAAAAATTCATTAGTTTGAAAATAACAAAATTAAATAATTTAAATAATTATTATAATTAGAAGAAACATTAAGTTTTGTTATAAAACACGAAGATTTTAAAGTCATGTTTAAATAATTGTTTCAATCGTATAAATACATAACACATGTATATATATTAAAATTTAATGTATATTTATATTTTTTTAATTTTTAAATAATCATATTATTTCTAATAAAAAAAATTATAAAAAAACTTATTTATTTGAAAATAATAAAAAATCACCATACTTAAATAAATATATCAACCATTCAACCCTAAGTACAAAATACATTAATATAAGGCAAAAACTTGTGTGAGACGGTCTCACGTATTTGTGAGACGGATCTCTTATTTGGATCATCCATGAAAAAGTATTATTTTTTATGCTAAGAGTATTATTTTTTATTGTGAATATGGGTAGGATTGATCCGTCTCACAGATTAAGATCCATGAGACGGTCTCACATGAGATCCACTCTTAATATAATTATAGAGAGAGAGCCACGTGTATAATTGCTCCCCCGATTCTAAAGTTATCCACTTGTGCTGACTCACCCATCCCCCATTATCCATCTGTCGGTCAGAACTCGGAGTTTGATATGTTTCAGCGACAAATCCTATCTCGGGAAGATAATTTGGTCGCATTACAGTAAAGAGTAGCATATATATGCATCAGCCGGTGGTAAAAAGGCGGTAGATTTCGTTTCAATGATCGATATATGTATTGGTGTGATTGGAGGAGATCAGAATGCCACCGGCGTCAACTGCTCGCGTCACAGCTTATCTCACGGCTCTCACTCTTGAGATTGAGAAGAAGCTTCAACGGGTGTGTATATAGACATATATGCTCTGTTTATTTATCATTTCTATATTGTGAGTGCTTTCTGATTTGAGGTCTCTGTCTCTGATTTTGTAGTTTGTCTTCTCTCCAATTTTTTTTTTATTATTGTTATATTTTTTGGGTTTTTTTTAGTATTAATGGCGTTTGATTGTTGATTTTCAAGGCGTTAGCTTCGGCATCGCAGAGACGCAACTTGTTGCAGGAGTTGTTTGCTGATGTAGCTTTGGAAGTGGATGATCGTGCGAAAGGTGATTTCACTTTTTGTTTGGATGTGTTTGCTTTCTTAGTGCTGCATGCTGCATCTGTGGAAGGAAAAGTATCGACTTTAGCTAAATCTTCATTATTGGGTTATTTCAATTGTTTGAGATGATATTATGATCTTTAATTGATACAGAGAGTATTTTGGGCGAGGAAGATGCAATCACTGCGTCAGATGAATCATATAGCAGTCCATTATGCTTCTACAACGTGCTTGCTAATCATTTTGCGCGCATGCCGGAGAATGGGAAATCAATCCTTGATCTTATTGTTCAACTATGGAGCCAGTCATTTGCATCTAATATCTTCTCTCTCTTGTTCCACAAGTGGGTAGGTGCTTATGATGACATCGGATATTTGTGCTGGTGCTTTAAATTCAACGATAGAAGTAAAAACCTACTCTATTTCTTCCTGCTTCGAAAAACACTTGGGCGTGATATCTGTCTGGCCCTAAATTTATACTCTAGAAGTAAAAACCTACTCTATTTCTTCCTGCTTCGAAAAACACTTGGGCATGATATCTGCGTGGCCCTAAATTTATACTCTAGAAGTCTTGCTCAATTGATCGAGGATCTTGATGTATGCCTATATTGCAGCTCTTTGAATTTCAGCTTGATAATCCAGTAGTCCTACTTCGTTTCTCATCTGCACTTGTCCAAGGTGCCACAAATGTCTTCTGGTATGAATCTGACCTACTATTAGTATGTGAAGTAACTGGCTGACTAAAAGTTTCAGAGCTGGAAAAAACATCAGCAATAACCAATAAGTGCTTTATCTAGAAATTGAAATGGTGCATATTCAATTTTTTTGCTTAATATTCAAATTCCAGGTTTTTTCATGAGTAGAACAGTTTTTTTTCCACTGCATACATTTTGTCATTGAAACCCCTGATAGAAGAAAAGAAGATGCAAAAAGAATTGAAACGCCATCCTCCTTTGTAAATGACATCTTAGTCATATTAAAAAAAATATATTCGTTCTTTCCAGTTTACGTGAACATATAAAGGTAAGTCTGTTTCATTTAATCTCTTCTATGTCCCAACTATTTACATGCATTGGTGCTTGCATGTCTCTTGGAGCAATTGCTGGCGCAAAATTTATGGATCCAATTACTATCCATTTCATCCCAGAATTACCTTTGCTTATCAAAGCGAAATGTCGATTTCTGGATTTTGTGGGAATGACTATTGCCTCGCATGGCCGATCCATTCTGTTTATGATTCATTTATTCTGGCTTTTCAAGAAAATTATAAATTTTAGACATATAAATACATTCATGAACTCCAGCGAGCACGAGACTTAGGTGATGATTTTTGTGATATGGATGGAAACTCTCTCTTGTTTGTTACCCCTATATGCTCAATAAATAAATTTGAAGGTGAAACCATTTGTATTTCTCATGGGAGGTGATTTTTGTCTTTAATGTTTTGCATGAGCTCAACATCCCAAAGTTTTAGCAACTTATGAATTTTGGTTAAAAAACCCAAATTCATTTTTCAATTTAGTAGAACAAGCATTGAATAACCAAATAAATCGCACCACCTCTTGTCTCTTTGTGCCCCTAAGAGCTCTGACTGGAATAATTGTCTCATATCTGTGTGTTGGCAGGATTGACATCCAAACAAACGTGAGGAGGTTTCAGAGTTTCTTTCAGGTTTATTTGCAAGATATTTATTTTATTGCACCATGCTGGAACAAGCTTCTGGCCATTTACCATTTTTTCCTCCTCGTAGTATCTTCTAGTGGAAGTTGCCCTGGATTCTAAGAGATTAGAGAAGATCCCTCCGCAGGTATAATTTTAATTTTTTCTATGATCACTAAAGTATTAAATTCTTAAATTATAAACTCGTTGTCCTTTTATGAAATATTAGGAGATAGTATTCTGATTGTTTGTCAGGCACAGCGAGACCTATTTCTTCTCCTTTCAAGGGTCATACTTTTCTATAATTCAGGTTGTTCTGTCTTCACGTTAATCTATGTTTTAACTCAGTGTTAAGATTTGCTAGTTTTAGTAGTATAAATATTTTAACAAGCAGTGATTTCATTCTTCACAGATGACAAACTTGAAAGCTTTTTCAAGCAATTTCCTGATTTTCCTAATGCTTTCTTGGTCGGAAGTGCAGCAGACGTATTTGTCATTGAACTAGCTGATCAGGTAACACAAGATTTTTGTTGTTTCATGTATAATTGTATATCATGATGATACTTTGTTGCAAGCTTTGGTTATTTTCCCTATATTTTGTTCTCTTAAAATGTACTACTTTTTAGCTTCAAAAGCTGAAGGTGGAGCCTGTACTTCTGTATTACCTTTCTCGGATAAAAGTTCTCCAAGGTACTCATCTATAAATGTTATCCCTACATAAATTTGTTTCATTAAACTTCTTTTTATTTTCTATACAGGATTAGAACTAAGACTGGCTACGAGTACAAGACTTAAAACATGTTTGTATAGCTTCACATCTCCAGGTGGGCCGATGTACCCAACAAGAGCTGTACGTCATGCAGCATGGGATGCATTAGATTTTCTTTTTCCTGTGAGTAATTGGACTTTTTGCGAGCTGGGTGACATTTGTAACAATTCCCCTACGTGTGTTTCTTTCATAACTGCTGCTTGACACGAGAAATTTCTAATTTTCCCTAGTCTTTACGACATTGTTACTTTTGTGTCTTGAGTGAAATATATCATCCTCGGTGCAGAAAAAAAAATACAGTATGTTGTAGCTAACCATTCAGTCTATGCCCTCCCATAATTTATAACATAAGTTGAGCTTAACCTTGAAAACCCCTAAATGAATTAGTTAAGTTCTTGCCATGTCAATGTTTCTTGAGAAATTTGATTAATTCTACAGCATCACAAATTCCAGGATCAACATTCTTGTGAAAATTTTATTCTACACATAATGCATCTTTTTATGCACTTTTGAATTAAGGAATACTATGTTAACAGGTTGGTAGATATCCTCGGCATCTCATAAGTCTCTTCTTCCGACTGCTATATCCGTGGTACTGGCCCTCATCTTGTTGGAACTTTGTACTTTCTTGCATACAAGCTGTTATGTATTCTCTGTTGAGATTGATATTTTCTAGTTGGGAAAAATTGAGACCAAAACAATCGTAGTCTTAGATGAGTACATTTATCATCGATATCGATGGGAGATGACATGGGAGGCATTTTCTTGTTGGTTGTATGCTGATTTTATTATCTCCCTGTGTTGTTTGAAATCAACCTGTTGGTTGTTGTACCACTGTATTCTTGTAACTTTTGACACAGAGAATGCACAAAGCAGATGTTAGGATATTTAATTTGAGCTTTGGATTTATAGAAACTGTGTATTGTGTCTATGCTTTGCTTGTCATATGGATTTGCACAAGTGAGTTCTTCTGAAAACATTTAGACTAGTAGCATTGCTACGGTTGCTGACCTCAACGAAAACTGGCAACAATTTTTTTGAAAGAAGGATAATTACAGTTAACTTCCGCGAGGTTTTTTCATATTTTTAAAAATCAAAAACTTTCCGTAAGACCGTTTAATCACTCAATTTTATGAGATAAATTTCTTATTTCGAACCCCTATTATTTTTTATGTCAAAATTATTACTTATTATTTTAAATATGGACATAGTTAATTTTTCTCATAGATAAAGATTCGTGAGATAGAAAAACTATTATTTTAAAAATGTTCAATTGTATTTATTTAATAAATCTCAAGATTTTTGTGAAAAGTAACAAATAATCTATTACCTTCTAAAATTATAAATACCAATCATGTATGTATATATTTTATAATTTACATAATTAGGTATGTTGTATTTGTTATTTGTTTTACATATATGGAGTTTAAATTAATACAAGATAAGTACAAACCTGAAAGGGTATCCATTGTGAAAAAAAATATTAGAATTATTTGTTATTGAGGTTTATACAATGTTCAAGTATAGTTAAATTTGTTTGTTAATATGGAAAACCTGTATGAGAATTGTGATGTAATCAACCCTCAACGAATCCTCGAAGTAGTTGCTGATATTCGCAAATTAACATCGTTCTTATCAGTTATAGAAGATGAAGGTTGATCGCTCGTGGTACTCTAATATTCATGCTAAAATAAAATTATTACCCCCGTCCCGTAAGATTCAAAACAGAAAAACATGTGCACCCCATACCCGGTCAAAAACATTTCTTCGATCAACTAAAATCTGAAAATTATCAGCATCAACGGACAAAAATATCCATTTTAAGACGAAAACTGAATTACTTGGCTAGCAAACTGTAAGACTCTTTTGATACAAGCCCCACAAGTAGGAAATAATGGAAGATCCATGACTCAAACTCTTTTCTGCCTCTGGGTGTAACTTTCCACTCAAAATATGCATGAAGCATGAGCTGATATCTTCCACATCGACTGATTGCAATCTTAAAGTGGTCGCAGTTATATAAAGCACAAACGCTCGCCCAATCAGCATGGAAGCAGGACCAGCAAAGAGCATATCTTGAAACCGATGTGAACTCTAAATCCAGAAATGGCACTTGAAACCAACAAGGCATAAAAATTTGTGTAAAGTCCAGATAAGATTGTGATTGGGGGATCCTTTGAAAACCATGTCCATTGGAATCTAATTGGGAGGGAGTTTTATGTTTTCTGTCACTGGTTGCATTCAAACCTATCAGCTCACATAAATTTATGGGTACCATCTACACCATAAATAAAGCACAGAAAGGACCAAAATGAAAAGGGACAGACTTTAACATAAGAAGAGATAAGGAAAGAACAATGGAAGACTACCTCAAAGATGATCCCTTGTAATTTCATTTGACAATGATTCCCAGTGGAATTGAGTGCATTTAAATGGCTTCAAATTGATTCACATCCACTGCACTACCTGATGTAGCGCAATACTGTGATACCTTTGAAGGGGCACAGTGGCACACAAAGGATGCATAGTCTCCACTTCCAACAATTTTTTTTAAAAAAATTTGTCGAAACTACATTACACACCGGTTAATCAAACCATCCGTGAATCCAAATGGAAAGATACAGTCGATAAAATAATTCAAATTCCCTGGATTAAAGTTCTATAATTTCCATCTTCTTCTTCGAATGATTGTGGGACATTTTCCTTCACAAACACAATAGCGCACAAGGAAATCCATCAGGTATGCTTGACTCAATTTGTCTGCATTGCATCTGCATGATACTTCTCCAGATCAGCATCTAGATCATCAGCGGATACCTTCTCACCACGTCCCCCCCTTCCCTGTCCACGCCCCCTTCCAAATCCACGACCTCGTCTACCACCACCTGACCTTCCAAAACCACCCCTCACTTGTCCACTGTTCAATGGCATAATTTCAACCAACATTAGATAAAAGCACACAATTTGCATAAACCATGATTTAGGGTAAAAATTAAACACAGACATAATCAACATCAAAAAATAGAAATAACTTGAATTCAGATGGGAAATTACTTAAAATATTTGAACACAATAAAAAATATGCACATCGTTCAAGAAAAAGGGTCATTTCCATCCACGTCTGCAGAGATCTGTCCAAACTCATGAAAAACCCTTTCGGAAAACACAATCACAATGGCCATTCCAATGGTTCGTAAAATGTTAATATCCCCCTCTACGACCGTTTCTTTAGTGAATCTTCAATGTCAGAGAAAAAGAAAAAGACGATGTTCCAACAGACGATCCACGAGGTGTCAACAACCAATTCATTGCAAATAAAAGCACAACGCCTTCTTTAAGAAACAAACACCGTCTACAGTGCCACTTTTAGCAGGCAGAGTTGGTGGGATGGGACAACTACATGGAGGTTGAACCACAATGATAAATTTTGTAGAACTTCGGATTTTTTTCTAGTAGTTTTTCTCTAATACCATCTTGCAGCTGATCAAGCTAGACACGAAGAAACAGGAGAGGGTTCATCTTTACTCTCTTTCGTCATTTCACAAGATATATGATATGTTTTGGAGAAATAGGGCTCTGTAAACATTGATTCACTGAAAGGGAACAAAGAGAGAGGCAAAATGCGCAAGGAAGCGAGGGGAAATATAATATTATGTTGCTGGTGAGGCACGAGTGGCTCTCCCGTTCTTGACAGTATGGTAAAAGCGTCAGTCTTGCAAGCTACAAGGGCTGGTGAGGTGCTGGTAAATTTCACAAATTCTAACTTCTGCCTTTTGTGGTAATTGAACAGGCAGCAATTTGAAACATATTTTAAAATGCTATAGATTTATTGATACACCAGGTAGCTCTTCATAATAAGCACGATAAATTTTTACAGACTAAAGGTTAAATGAGACAGATGAGCACCTTCGAGGAGCAACATTTGAATCACCAAAACCACCAGCAGTGGGAAGACTAGCAGCAGGAGTAGAGATGTTAGTACCAACGAGTTCTATTTTCATTGGTTTCCCATCCAGCTGAACATTATTGTATTTCTTGATGGCATTCAATGCATCTTGACGTCGAGAGAAGACTAATTCAGCAGTACCCTAGGGCAAAAACATTTTTCTAAATCAAAGGAAGACAAATTTTACCAAAATAATGACAGGGCATGACATGGATGATACCTTTGATCGCCCGCTCTTATCATAGTGTATATTAAAACGTTTAAGGTCGCCAACTTCAGCAAAGAGTTCCTGCAGTCAGCCCAAGATATCTTCCAGGTCAGGATGGGTGAATACAAGCGAAGGTATCAGTGGTGAGCAAGAGGTTGAACTACAACTTGCTATTAAATTTCAGAAAACAGCAGCGAAGCAAGTAAAAAATAAACTAACAAAAAAATTGTCATGATAATTAATTTGCGAAAAGAACAAAAGGCCAAAAAAATTAGTAGAACATATTACTTAATCTCATTTTACATAATCATCACAGAGCATGTGTGCATACGATACATTAGAACATCATACGTTTATACAAGTGGTTGGGTAATTATATACGTAATTTTTTATTAGTATTATGTGCTTCGAAGACATAATGCGCATAAAAAGGTAAACTTCATTTGAGCCAACAGTCATGTATAAACGATAAAATTGAGAGGGGAATTTACCTTAATATCGTCGTTAGACACGCCATAATCAAGATTAGATACGTATAACTTGGTTCCTGTTTCAATACTAGCCGCTCGACCACCAACGCCGCCACCGGCGAACATGTCATGACCCCAAGCTGATTCTGGTGCCTATACGCAACACAAATAACCAATCAATCAAACACGGAATAAAAACACGAATCTGTCAAAAGCAAGCACGGATCTAACCTTCGGAGTAGCGTATGGACCAGCACGATTCGCGGAGCGATTCGGTAAGCGGCGGGTGGGTCCAGGACCAGCGGCGCGGCCTCTACCCCGGACGGAAGATTTTTTGTTACTCTTGATCAGATCGTCAAGGGTCATGTCCAGGGCACCACCCGACATCTTCTCAGATTCACTAGTGTTTTTGTATGTATTTGAGATCGAATAATTGTAGGGTTCGGAAAATATAGACCCGAACAAGATTATCCGCGGAAAGCGTTGCACCGATTTATAATAAACTAATGCACGAGGCAATATTTTTTATAATTTATTTTAATTATATTTAAATAAGAATCAATATAAGAAATAGTGATGGACTTCTCTGTAATTTTGATATATAAATTAAAAAATAAATTGAAAAATAAAAAAATAAAAAAATAATCTCAGCAAAAATTGAATTTATAATCTAAACTCAAAGAAACAATGACCTTATACGCTGAACTACATATAACTTACATTAAAATTTTAATATTTTATTAATATATATAATTATTAAAACAGACCATAACACCAAAATTAGCTTTAAATGTCTCAACTTTAATAAAATAGTATAGATATCCATGTAATATAGTACGTCACATATAATATTTTTTAATTAATTTTATTTATATTAAAATAAAAATTATATTGTTTTACGTGCATGATTATTAGCAATTATAGGAAATATAGGAAATAATAAATGGATAAAAAATCAGTGATAAAAAGACCATAAACCCCTCGCAATCCCAAACGGGATAACACGTAAAAGATTCCATAATCTATAATGATACCCTCCCGTTTTTGCCATACAGTTTTATCCGCTCCATGAACGCAGCAGCTGCCAACTGAAGCTCAGCTCCTCATCCCCTAATTTCCATGGCGAGGACCCTAATTTCCTCTCCTTCCTTCCTGGGGAATGCTTTGCCACCCCTAACCCGCCATCCGCACACCCGACGCATCACTACGAGGGTGAACTTCAGCCTCCATCAGTTCCCGCCGATTCATTCCGTGGATAATTCCATTGATCTCCACGCGATTGTTGCTCGAGCTGAGAGTTTTCTGTACACGATTGCCGATGCTGCGGTTGTCGCAGCAGATGGAGGCACAGGGTTGGATTCTGCTGCCGCAGCTGCTGCTCAGAAAAACGGTGGCTGGTTCGGATTTATTTCAGAGGCCATGGAAGCTGTCTTGAAGGTTATTCTTGATCTTGAAAGTATTTTTTCCTCTCTGTATTGATTTTGAATTTGGTTGAGAAGTTTTTATGTATGGTATGGGTTATTTATTGCGTATGGTAGAGAATTGTTGTATATGGAACTTACTTTCCTCGTACTTATTTTAATATTAATACCTAATTTGAATTAATGGGTTGTGTTTGAATCACATATTCATTGATTTAAAATATGTAATCATCCCGACGAAATGAATCAATGAAACCAGTTAATAAGTGAGAAGATTTTTTTATAACTGGGGATAATTGCTTGCTAATGGTTCTTACTTTTTCTTTGTAATGTCTTTGTGATGAATGGGTTATCAGAGACCAGTTTTGTCATGTCTCGTAAACTTCAATTGGTGATCATTTTTGAAGAAGATTAATTGGTCTGTGGAGGTTCCATGACTGGCAACTAAATTCTGTGTCGAAATTATAATAACATTGAGCAAGTTTCTTTTGCTTATTGCTGCATTGTAATTTTTATGTAAATGAATTCATTGCATCAGTAGATTTGAAACCTGCTTTACTTTTATCAGGTGCTTAAGGATGGTCTTACTGCTGTTCATGTGCCATATTCTTATGGATTTGCCATAATATTGCTAACAGTAATTGTTAAAGTTGCCACGTTGCCTTTGACTAAGAAACAGGTGAACTTTTACTTCTGGTATTATTAACATATGCGGCAATCTGTTATTTCCACTTTTGATGTATATCAATTTCTATTTGGGAACTTTCAGTTATGAGGTTTTCTTTTGGTGTATATCAATTGCAATCTGGAAATTTTCTGTATAACAATTGTGCTGTTTTCTCTATAAGGTTGAATCAACACTGGCAATGCAGAATCTTCAGCCGAAAATTAAAGCGATCCAACAAAGATATGCAGGAAATCAAGTAAGTGCCTTCCCTGGTGTTGTGACATAGTTGAGTTTTTCTGTTAAAGCATGAATATTGATCCACGACTATCTTGAAACTGAAACAACTTAATTAAATATGAGTGATGCATTTGAGATTTTTGGTAGTAATTGAGCATGAGGAAGAAATGAAAGCAAAATAGCAGTATGTTAATGTGTTTTGAAACTATGGCGATCATTCTGTTGTGGATGAAGCATGTTCTTGGAACTTTTCAGAAGTCTGTCTACGTATCAGGTTTATGTATTAAAAGTGAATGTTTCCATTCAAAACTTGCTTGTTGCAAGACGCAATGGCATTGTTGAATTAAGTCAAGTGTTCTTCATAATGTGTAACACTATAAAGTTCTTACATTCAGTTTTTTTTAGTTCAAACTACTATACAATGTGCAATAGCTCCATTAGCCCTTATCATGTCTTGTCAGATAAATATTAAGCATAAACCCCGACTGTTAGCCCAGAGATTATTGATCTTATAAACTCTCCTTCCATCTAAACTTTGAATGGACAGTGATCAATCTCAAGGCTGAGGAATGCATTAATGAATTTTTTTCTTCTTTCTATAAATGTTGAGCATCAACTGTGTCAAATAGTGTTGTGTTTCTTCGAGGTCGCATTAATTTTGGTTAGTTAACATAATTATTTATATAAAAAGGACTACTTTGGCCGCTTTCGAGCAGAGACACTGGTAAAACCCATGAAATATATAATGTACTGGTACATGATGTTTATTCTCTCTCCAATTGTGAGGGAAAGTTTTCATGACCTTTATGGGTAGAATTGAGGTGCGATGGGGTAAGAGCATACAGGGATTGCAACTGGTCTTGCTTTGAATTCGGTTGTCCACATCTGAGGCAGTGTCTGAGCCAAAAAAACTTAGTCTCTATATCAATTTGCTATTACTATGTTGTCTGTGGGAGTTGATCCTGTATGCCACTCTTTCAGGAAAGAATACAGCTTGAAACCTCCCGTTTATACAAACAGGCAGGAGTCAATCCTCTGGCAGGTACTGTTTGGACTTCCAATTTGCATTTCCTTGACTTCAGTTAGCTGTATAGTGTAGTGTCTTTTTTAATCCCTCAACATTGGAAGGGGAAAAAAGAAAGGGCAACTATGTATTTCATAAGAAATAAAATTCATATTTTTGCCTTGATTTAGAAGTTTACGACAAAAGAGATGGCAAATGATGGCATGATCACCAAAATTCTGTTTTGCATATTCACGTTTCAACCTCGAGAATGTAGCTTGCACATTAACTAATCGCTTCTCCATATATTATCAATAGAGGATGAATTTTGAGGCCGCAAAATCGATGTTACAACGATCGTCATATTTTGACCTAGAGCATTTCAGAATAATTTACAAGCTGGTAATTTCAATATTTATACCTTTTTGAGCGTGAGAAGGCCACATAAATTAGCAGATAACCGGTATGACATCAGGCTAGTCATGATAAGAAATCAGCATCAACAAGTAACAGGATACAACTAAGAACTTAGTGACATTTATGCATTAGCATTTGGCCGACAAGATACACTGTATTTCTCCTGAACATTAATGAATTTGATCTGAAAAACTCGCTCCTTCCTGTAGTACATTCATGTATTTCATTGTGGAAGAACCCAAACGCAATGAACGTAACTTGCGTATTCTTAAACTCTTGCATTGAATAACAGGATGTTTACCAACCTTGGCTACAATTCCGGTCTGGATAGGCTTATATCAAGCTCTTTCAAATGTAGCAAATGAGGTACGTGACAAGATAGTTGAGTCTATTTGTATACCAACAGTTTCCTGATTGTTATAATTTTATTATGAGAACATTTTGGTTTTGAAATCTTAAATAGGGACTGCTGACTGAAGGATTCTTTTGGATTCCTTCTTTGGGAGGCCCAACAACAATTGCTGCTCGGCAAAGTGGATCAGGAATTTCCTGGCTATTGCCATTTGTGGTAATGGAAAATGACTCGTCTCCATTCCATTAGATAACTTAGGGCTTTCTGGATTCTTTGATCTGTAATTTATCTCTCACAGAGCCTTTCATCCTGGATTCATGTTTATTTCTTTTTAGCTGGAATGAGTTATTTGCCTTGTTGATTCTTGTCGTGTAATAAAATGCCATCTCACATTGTTTATCTTTCAGGACGGACAACCACCCCTTGGTTGGTATGACACTGCTGCATATCTTGTTTTACCCGTTCTTCTCGTTTTATCGCAGTATGTTTCAATGGAAATAATGAAGCCTCCCCAAGTAAGTTGTAATTTTGTTTGATTCTTCACTTTTTTGCAATGTTTTATTATGCCATGTTTCCTTGATAGCTTAGTTCTAATTTTGTAGACAGATGATCCATCGCAGAAGAACACGCTTCTTGTATTGAAGTTTCTCCCGCTCATGATTGGCTACTTTTCATTGTCTGTGCCATCCGGGTTATCAATATACTGGTAATTTATTCCTTATTTCTGTGCTGCTGTTTCCTTAAGAAGTTTGTCTGGCGTGATTTTATTTGAGTGTGTGTGCATTTGATGTGCCTAACTTTGATGCTATGATACATGTAAGAATTTATATATATATATGGGTTAATGGTAATGGGTCGCCCATGAGGGCTGACCCGACCCGAACCGAACCAAATAGAATTCAAATGTTAAATTTGAAATTTAGATGGAGTAGTTTTCTAACTACCATCTTCCACTACTATTAACTTTGGATAAAGATGAGGGATTAATTAACATAATCATAATTATCAACAAAAACAAGCAAGAAAGAGCCGAGACTTGTTCTTTCAACATTGCAACAAATATATCACTATTATTTGAGCATTTGGGTTGTGAAAACTTGATTCATTTCCATTCGTGATCGGTATCGGATCATCGAAGAACATTGTTATCTCCGGAACAAAGGTTAGTAAATCAACTAAAAGATCCTACATCAAAGTATGAATTATACGATATTCGAGTTAGATTTTCCGTCGTTGGTATCAGAGCAATAGTTAGTTGATATTCTAACTTGTGTTTAATATTTTTTCGGTGAACTCATTTGATCCGAAAGTTGTTTTTTTTTGTTTATGTTCATTAAATGTGAAAACTGTATATGAAAATATATTTTATTCTTTTCTTTCGGAATAAAATATGCAGTAAGGGTGAACATACATGAAGAAAACAAAATTGATATTCATGACTCTTGCACATGTGTCGAAAGACTAGAGAAAAGCAAAATATTCAAACATGAATGAATATACAATATGGAAGTCGTGTGATAATTCATGTAAGGATATATAAAATCAAATTATGAATGTGATAATTCATGTAAGGACTTATGAAATCAAATTATGAATGGGCCACATGTCTAGAGTAGAGCATTTGATACAAAACCGAAGTACACTTGAATGCCTAAAAAAAATTTTTTACGAAAAAAAATGCATAATTGGCTAAAGATAAGAAATAAATTCCATTTATAATGAATGAATGGTCTGTACAGTCCTTGAACAACTTTTTTTTCTAATGATATATCATATAATTATGAGTATCATTCCTTTTGGTGTTATGACTAATGTGATCCATAACAAGAGTTTTCATGTGTTTAATATCAAAAGAAATTTATAAATAAGATTGAGAAAGAGAGATTGTTATAATACAATAAAACTTCCATAGCGAATCTTAAATATTGAGGTTGGCTTTGTGTCCAATTTAATATTTGCTCTCATCTTATAGATATGGCAAGAATTAAACACACTCTTAGTATCTTTCGGGAAGCAGCTAAAATTCAAAGAGCCCCGGAACGAATAGCAAAGTTGCACATGTTTAAACATTACAAAATGGATCTCACACTTACCCTTCCTCAACATATTAAAGTTTGGGATAACAAACGTTTATATTTTATGCATTTGGGTCATCACTTTGAACATGATATAATAGTTGGACTATTAAGAGATTCTCTAACGGGATGTTGGAAGAGCATAATCGATGGTATACTTAACCAAAGGGGAACAATGATCTACCTTGAAGAGTTGAAGTCATCATTGATTAAGAGATGAGAGAAAGAGGTTGAACTTGAGATGAAGAAGACATTATCTTTATAGATAAATTCTAGAGTTCGTCTTTTGAAGTTTGCTCCATCAGACAGGCTCTCGAAGGAAATGACCAAAATGATATCCTGCATGTGTAAAAATAAAAAGAAATTAGACTTTCTTTAGGAAGATAACTTGTTATTATGTATGTTTATTTCCATATTTTTTTATATGAGCATGTTATGTGACATATGTAATGTAGTATGTGTTTTATCTATGTTTAAATAGAAACATGTATTGTAAACTTTGATGTTGGTTTATTTTAATACATGTTTATCTACATATGTTTATTTGGAATTTATTGAGATATTCCAAATTAAGTGGGAGATTTTGGGTTGGAAGATTTTGAGTTATTCTCACGTAAAATCAATTGATATTTTTTTTGTTAATTAGAAATTAAATTTATAATGATGCAACATTAGGATTGTAGATGATGATTGAGAATTTATTGAAATTTCGAGTCTATGCCTTATGTTAAATCATTATAGATGCTAATTTTAAGTACAAAACTAAAGTGTACATTTAATGAGCATTAACATGTGTTAGCATCTCTAAAATAAACAGACCATGTCATCAAAATCTATCATAGCTGATCTCAACACGGGTGACAAACTGAATGGTGACAACTATGATACTTGGCGCCATAAGATTGGGTATGTGCTTGATGAGCAAGATGCATTGGTATCAACCAAATCATGCAGGATCCCGGTGTGGGTAACACAGCTCAGCAGATGAGAGATCAAGAAGCTTACCAGGCATGGAAAAAGAAAGATTCTACTGCTCGTGCCATACTGGTTAGCTCTGTGATTGATAATCTCATCCATGAATGTAAGCAACATCCTAATGCTCATGACATTTGGTTGTACCTGAGGGAGAAATATGGAGGTACTACTGTCACCCGTCTGAGGCAATTGACTATCAAGTTTGACACTTACAAGAAACAGGCTGATCACAACATCAAACAACATTTGAGAACTATGTCAAACATGATACGTGAATTGACTTCAGCTTGTCATATCCTCTCTGATGAGCAACAGGTTCAAGCTTTGATCCGATCTCTTCTTGAAAAGTGGGAGCATCTGAAAGTCAATTTGACTCACAATGATAGCATTAAGACTTTCTCTGATGCTGCTCGCCATGTTGAACTTGAGGATGAGCGGCTTGGTGCTGCTAAGTCCATAGCAAGTACTTTTGTGGCTGAATCTAGTTCCAAGAAAGCTTCGGGCTTTAAACGCTTTAAGAACTGGAAGAAAAAAAGGAAAGGGAAGAATGTTATGGAAGGGTTCAAGAAGAACAACTTCAAGCCAAACCAAAAGAATAAGCGTAACAGGTTTGGGAAAAAGAAAGATAAAAGCAAAATGAAGTGCTACAATTGCCAAGCATTTGGTCATTTCGCTCGTGAGTGCCCTGAGCCTAAAAAAGTAGCACTTACTAACGCATTTGTGAGTACTATATGTGTCTCTAGTAATGTTTTATTAACTGAATCTTATCATGTGTGGATTGTAGACTCAGGAGCAACAGACCATGAAGCGTTTGTGGATTTTCGTCGCGTTCTTTGCGGCACGAGATGGATATATGTAGGAAATAATGTGAAAGTTGAAGTCAAAGATATCGGTCTAGAGTTGCATGGTGGTCGGACTCTTATCTTACATGATGTCCTCTATGCACCAGAGATTCGACGAAATCTAATATCTGTTGTTGTTCTTCTAGGACTGGGATTCAGTTTGAACTTTAGTAGTAATCTTGTCCGTATCTACTATGGCAATATGTATTATGGTTGTGGACATCTTAGGAATGGTTTTATTGTGTTGGATTGTGATAGACAAATGTTTAACTGTTATGTAGATCGTTGTGTTTCGTTAAATATTTGTTCATCTAGTAATGCAAATGTGGATGCTTACACTTGGCATGCTAGATTAGGTCACATTGAAAAAGACAGGATGAATTGACTAATCAAAGTAGAACTGTTAGGTTCTCTGTCTAAACTTGATTTGTTGGATTGTGAGCACTGTCTTGCTGGTAAAATGATACGAAAACCATTTGGAAAAGCAATTAGGGCAGAATTTCCATTGCAATTGATTCATTCAGACATATGTGGTCCAATGAATGTGAAGGCTAGACATGGAGCTTCTTATTTCATTACATTTATAGATGATTTCACTCGTTATGGTCATGTCTATTTGATTTCACATAAATCTGAAGCATTGGAATGTTTTTGACGTTATGCAAATTAAATAGAAAATCAAATGGATAAGACAATAAAGGCCTTGAAAACTGACAGAGGCTGTGAATATCTGTCTGATCAATTCAAGGATCTATGTAATGAAAAAAAAATAATTAGACAATTGACCATTCCTTACACACCTCAGCAAAATGGTGTTGTTGAAAGGAGGTATAGAACATTGTTAGACATGACAAGGTCCATGATGGCGCAAGCTAATTTGCTTATTTCCTTTTGGGGAGATGCTTTATTAACTGCGGCCTATATACTAAACAAGGTGTCTTCAAAGTCAGTTCCTTCCACGCCATATGAACTATGGACTGGTAGAAAACCAGACCTAAGTAACCTTAGACCTTGGGTATCAGCTGCATATATTTATGACTCAACAAGTAAATATGGAAAGTTGGGTCCTCGAGGAAAGAAATGTATTTTTGTCAGATACTATGAGGATTCTAAGGGTTACGTGTTCATTGGTGAACAAGAAGATGGAAGCATTACTGAGATTGAATCACGAATTGTAAAATTTCTGGAGAATGACATTCCTAAGAAAGGTGAAATAAAGGAGAATGAACCTTTATTTGAGTTATCTAATTCAGATAATGAGTTGTTGCCAAATGAATCATCAAAAGCTCAAGTAGATGAGTTATTGTTTGATTCCAACAGGAGAAATCCTGATAACAATGATTCATTTGATCCGAGTGGGATTAATTCCAATGGGAACAATCATGATCACAATGGTTCATATGATCATAGTGGGAGCAATCCTGATCATTTTNCGGGAACAAATGGGTTCTCAAAATTAAACAAAAGTCTGATGGAACTATAGAAAGGTATAAGGCTCGACTAGTGGCAAAAAGTTACACTCAGCAAGAGGGTATTGATTACGAAGAAACCTTTTCACCAGTAGTAAGATTTACTTCTATTCGTTTATTATTGGCCATAGTTGCTAATTTGGATTTAGAATTATATCAAATGGATGTTAAGACTGCTTTTCTCAAGTTTTGTTTTCCTCAATGGAGAACTTCAGGATGAAATCAACATGGAACAACCAGTAGGTTTCGTTGTTAAAGGTCAAGAAAATAAAGTTTGTAAATTGAATAGATCAATTTATGGCCTTAAGCAGTCTTCTAGACAATGGTATTTGAGATTTCACGAAGCAGTAATCTCATATGACTTCATTATGATAGATGAAAACAATTGTGTTTATGTAAAAGATCCAATAAAAAGTTTGTAATTCTATCTCTTTATGTCGATGACATATTGTTAGCTGGAAATGACAAGGAGTATATAGAAATCATTAAGAAATGGTTGTCCTCAAATTTTGAAATGAAAGATATAGGTGAGGCAGATTACATTCTAGGTGTTAAAATTCACAGAGATCATTCTAAAAGATTTTTTGCATTGTCTCGAGAATCATACATTAAAAAGAATCTAGAACGATTTAGAATGTCAAATTGCAAATCCATTGATAAAAACCATGTGGCCAAAGGTGAAAGCTTAGGTCGTGAAATGTGCCCAAACACTTCTGAAGAAATCCATGAGATGTCTAAAGTGTCATATTCTAGTGCAGTTGGGAGTTTAATGTATGCAATGATGTGTACACGTCCCGATATTTGTTATGCCGTGGGTCTAGTCAGCAGGTACCAATCTAATCCAGGAAGAAGACACTGGAGTGCAGTTAAAAAGATTATAAGATACCTAAAAGGCACTACAGATTAGTTCCTTTGTTATCAAGGAAAAGATTTAAAATTAAAAAGATACACAGATGCTGATTGGGGTGGTGATTTAGACGAGCGTAAATCAATTTCTGGTTATGCTTTCTTGCTAAATAATGGATGCATCTCTTGGAGAAGCAAAAAACAAACTTGTGTATCACTATCCACGATGGAAGCAGAATTTGTGGCATGCACTTCTGCAGTGCAAGAAAGTATTTGGTTGAAGAGATTTCTATGTCATTTGGGTATCGTAAGCAGTCCAATGGGAGCTTTAACGATTTATTGTGATAGTCAATCAGCAATTTCTTACACAAAAGACCCCAAATACCATGAAAAAACCAAACATATTGACACGAAGTACAACTTTATCAGAGATATAATTGAAAAGAAAGAAGTGATTTTGAAATACATTCCTACACGCATGATGGTGGCTGATCCGTTTACTAAGCCAATACCAAGAGACATATTTATAGATCATATTAGATCTCTTGGACTACGTAGGATATGATTGTAACTAAACACATGTATTTAAGACATTGTACTCATTATTATATTGATGTTTTCATTATGTGTAATGTGTTCACTTTATGAATTACTAATCTGAAAATTGAACGTATGTCTGACAAGTTGAGATTGGCTCTCTCACACGAGCAATCACCTCTTGTGCTGAGAAACATGCAGAGATGAGACGATATTGGTTTTGTTGAGAACAAATCCATACATACGTTGCCTTGGTATATATTACTAAGATGAGATTACTTATTTAGATTTTATTGTAATCGAAATGGATTTTCCCACAATCCATTTAACTTGTCTAATAGCCAGATTAGAGTTTTCTTTATATTGATACATGTTGGAAGATGATTTTCCCACAATCCATTCAACTTGTCTAATAGCCAGATTAGAGTTTTCTTTATATTGATACATGTTGGAAGATAAGTAAAAAAGAAAACTCAAGTTAAGTGTTGAGATGCACTTGAACTAAGATCTATACGATGTGAATATTTTTTTTTGTGGCATACATTTTAAAAAGGAAGAAACACATCGTAGCACGTGTTTCATACCGCGTGTGCTGGAGTGACCATTTGGATAATGATTATTCGAGTCCCAGATCATTGTGTGAGATCCATAGGTTTATATATATAAACTTAATAGTATACCCTTAAGACTCTCAATAGTCTCTTTAATTTTATTTTAGTGATGCACTGATGTTACTTTAGCATGATACCAATAGCTATGGACGATTCGGTGATGAAGTACATGTCTAAGAAAGCAGCTAAAATAAAGATTGAAAGATTCTAGAGGGAAAAGAAGATTTATTTTGACACTTATTTTGTATTCACAAGCCGGCTAATTTTGTTTAACTTAGTTGTTAGAACATAATTGTGAATACATACAGATATGAATAATTTTGAATCAAGTATGCTCTTTTATTTTATTTGGGACAAGAGATACGTTGATTAGTGTAATAAAATAAATCTGAGGTATAACGAGTAAAATGTCCTTGTAAATATGTTTTGAATTGAGCTGCTATATATCCTTAATCGGTGTATAGCTCTGAGCTCTTATTTAATATGCTCATTGGTCACACGATCCATTTGCTTGTATGAAATTGGTGATATATTATTGTGATAAATCTAGGCAAGATGTCTAAACCTCATGTGCGAGTGGGAGATGTAAGAATTTTTATATATATGGGTTAATGGTAATGGGTCGCCGACCCGAACCAAATAGAATTCAAATGTTAAATTTGAATTTTAGATGGAGTAGTTTTCTAATTACCATCTTACACTACTATTAACTTTGGATAAAGATGAGATATTAATTAACATAATCATAATTATCAACAAAAACAAGCAAGAAAGAGCCGAGACTTGTTCTTTCAACATTGCAACAAATATATCACTATTATTTGAGCATTTGGGTTGTGAAAACTTGATTCCTTTCCATTCGTGATCGGTATCGGATCATCGAAGAACATTGTTATCTCTGGAGCAAATGTTAGTAAATCAACTAAAAGATCCTACATCAAAGTATGAATTATACGATATTCGAGTCAGACTTTCCGTCAATACACGATTTCTAGATTTGTCCTTGAATTTTAAATGTACACCTGTTGTTGATAGGCGCGGTTATTTTTGTTAGAAAATTAATAACTGCATAAAGACTTAGAGTAATGAATTTGTAGTACTCTTAACTTTATTAATCTTGAGCTCTTACAAGTTCTCCTAATTATTTGATCCACTAAAGTGAAGTATCACTGACTAGCACCTATTTTCACTCTTGTATTCGGTGATACAAATTTTGTTTGGTAAAATCTTACAATGTATTGCTTTGAGAAATGGACACGAGAATCCATGTCATTGAAAGAATCAAAGCAAAAAACTGGATTTATTGTGTTTTGATCCTTTTTAACCAATAACCTTAATGTTCTTACTTGCATGAGAAATAATAAATTCAAGCTACTTGTCGGAACTTATACATGAAATAAGTACATATCAATGTTTTTAACTGGTGTTTGCACGAGCCTTTTCATTTAAAACATTGACATATGCTTGATGCTTGTATTAATTAGAATCCATCACCATTGTTTTTAGGTTCACAAATAACGTGCTTAGCACTGCACAGCAAGTATGGTTGCGCAAAATGGGTGGCGCAAAGCCTCTTGTAAATGAGAATGCTGGTGGGATAATTAGTGCTGGACGTGCAAAACGATCGGGTTCTCAGCCAGAACAGGCTGGTGAAAGGTTGATTCAACGTGCAAAGTCTTTTTTGTTATTTTTGCTTTTTCTGGATTCTCTCACCGACTAAAACTATTTCTGAAACAGATTCAAACAGTTAAAAGATGAAGAGAAGAATAAAAAGATCAGCGCACTGCCTGCAGATAATACTCAGACTTCAGATACAATTGATCCTGAGTCTAGAGACAGCTTAGATAGTGATGCTGAACCCAAGGTGAAGTTCACCTCACTGTTTCACGCAAAAAGAGCACCTTAATTTCTTCTTAATAAAAATAAAATCGGCACACCAGTTTATTGTTGCCTTATATTTGATGGAAAATTGGTTGATAGGAGGACCCATCTACCTTCGATGAGAGTTTTCTATTCCTTTAGCTATGAATTCGTTTTGAGCTCACAGTGGATTGTGACTCATTGTTTCCAGCAGGATAAGGAACTTTTTGAAGAGGCGTATGCATCTACCGGCAGCAAACAAGTTCCTACTTATTCCGGTCCTAAGAAAAGTAAAAGATCAAAGCGGAAGCGTGCTGTATGACATTTAAGAAGTAAATTTTTGTAGACAGTGAAGTTGTATATTTGTAAGATTGCAGTTGCATACAGTGGCCATTTTCATACCGGTCATTAGACTAAGTTATAGTTTTATTATCATGAAGACCAATATTTGTTAGGTTGTCTATACTTGGTCCTTGTCTCCTTGAACTGGTAGTTCATACCCATCAGTATAAATCAAAGTTACTCAGCTTTTAAATCGATCACGGAATGAACTGTTGCCTGAGTTGCTTTTTTTCTCCCTGCATTGCTTGTGTGATATCTTCGAGTTACTGTTATGAGCACGGGTAAAGGATCGGGTTATGGGTCGGTGAAGAGGTTGATCGTTTAACTCTGAGATTTCTTTGTGGCTTTTTCTTCATTGTCTACCTATTTTTTGGATGTTCGAGGCTCGTTTGAGAGAACCTCGCGATCTCAATATTAACTATATTTTTTGAGAAAAACTGAGTGCTTTATTTCTTTCATCAGCAACCCTTTAAATACAAGATAAGCATTAAATTAGCATCCAAGAAATATGCCCTTTATTCCTCTATCTAAGCTCGAGATTCTAGCACTTATTAAAGGAAAGTAAATAAAAATGCAATCAATCTCATTCCTTATTTTCTAAACTTTCCATGCGTAAACCTTTGATATAGCACATCCTTTAATTTTTGCTGCTCGATTCTTGTTTGCGTTGGGCTGGCCCCCATGGATTGAGTCCCTAACATTTGCTCCCCCTTGGAAATCGTGGTTGTCCTCAAACACGAAAGAGGGAAAGCGAGCTGTGAGCATGGCAGCGTCTTCCCAAGAAGCTTCTACAGGTGACAGGCCCTCCCAATGCACTAAGACTTCAGGTTTGCCTTGGTTCGTGCGTTTGTCCAGTACTGCCATTGGTGAAGGATGAAATGCTTCCAAGGGAGGGGGATGAAGTACTGGGTTGGAGAAGGAACCTCCCTTAAACATCTTTAAGGATGAGACATGAAAAATTGGGTGGGTCCTCGAGTTCTCTGGGAGGTGTAGCTTGTAAGCCACTTGCCGTACTTTGGCTAACACCTTAAATGGACCGTAGTAACGAAGGGAAAGCTTTGCATTGCCTCTGGATGCTAAGCTTTGCTGTCGATAGGTTGGAAGCTTGAGAAGTACCAAATCCCCTTCTTTGAACTCCACTTCCTTGTGTTTCTTGTCCTAATGCAGCTTCATAACATTCTGAGCTTGTAACAAGCGATCACGAGCTTGGCGTAACAGTTGTTCACGCTGTTGCAGTGCGTGATCCACGGCCTCCAGACGTGCCTGGCTGGGGAGATAAGACAGAAGGCTTGGTGGTTGGCGACCATAAACGATCTCAAAAGGGGTGGCCTTAAGAGTTGTGTGAAAGCTTGTGTTATAGCAAAATTCTGCCCAAGCTATCCATTCAAACCATTTCTTCGGTTGATCACTTGTAAAACACCTCAGATACATTTCTAGGATGAGATTTATCGCCTCGGTTTGTCCGTCGGATTGGGGATGATAAGCTGAGCTGAAACACAATTTCGTGCCACTCAGATGAAAGAGTTCCTGCCAAAAAGAGCTTGTGAAAGTTACGTCTCGATCGCTTACTATTGTTTCGGGTAGCCCATGTAACTTGAAGATGTTGTCGAAAAAGATTTTGGCGACGAAAACTGCGGTGTATGGATGGGCTAAGCCAATGAAGTGAGCATATTTAGAAAAGCGATCGACAACCACGAAAATTACAGTCTTCCCTTGTGAGGTAGGCAACACTTCGATGAAATCCATTGAAATGTCGGCCCAAATGTGGTAAGGGATGGGCAGAGGTTGTAGGAGTCCATCTGGCTTCATTGCTTCCGTTTTGTTGTGTTGGCATGTGGAACAATTGGACACTACTGCTTGGACTTGACGTTTCATCCCTGGCCAATAAAAATCTCGTCCTATGCGGTGGAGAGTGCGCTGGTAGCCTTCATGGCAGCCTTCATGTACCATTGCAATAATAGAAGCAGTTAGTGGTGATTGTGGAGGAAGGTAGATTTTGGATTTAAACCACAGAATGTCGTTTTTAACTTCCCATGGTCCGAAAGCCTCTCCATCGTAAACCTCTCGAATTAGGCGTTGTACTTCTGGTGTATTAGAGTGTTCTTCTCTGATGGCTTCCAGAAAATCCCATTGTGGTTTCGAAATGGCCATCAAACAGCCCTCCTCCTCTCCTAGTCGTGAAAGTGCGTCCGCCACGACATTTGATTTTCTTGCCCGATATTCTACCTTAAAGTCATACCCCATTAGTTTGCTTATCCCTTGTTGTTGTGGAGAGGTTGAAATACGTCGTTCGAGCAGAAATTTGAGACTATAATGATCCGTACGAACGATGAAAGAGTTTCCCCAAAAGTAAGAGTGCCAATGACGCACGGCTTTGATGAGTCCAAGGAGTTCCTTTTCATATGCAGGTAGTTTCCTATGACGGAGGGCGAGTGCGCTGCTGAAGAATGCAATGGGGCGCTCTTGCTATTGAAGTACAGCACCTATTCATGTTTCTGATGCATCACACTCCACGATGAAAGGTATGGAAAAATCGGGAAGAGCAAGGACGAGTGTAGACGTGAGCACTTTCTTCAATGTTTCAAAGGCATGCAGGCTATCAGCTGTCCATGAAAAACCTTGCTTGCGCAGCATATTGGTTAATGGGGCAGCAATAACTTCATAGTTTTGCACAAATTTGCGGTAGTACCCTGTTAGTCCGAGGAAGCCCCGGAGTGCCTTTAGAGTCATGGGTTGTGGCCAGTGTTGAATGGCTGCTATTTTATTTTCATCCACACTCACCCCTTTCCGGGAAACCACATGTCCTAAGTAAGCAACATGTCTTTGAGCAAAGTAACATTTGGATTTCTTAAGGAATAAGTGCTGTTGTTGCAGGATTGTGAAAACCGTACGAAGATGGCAAATGTGATCTTCCCAGCTTGCGCTGTAAACGAGGATGTCATCAAAGAAAACCAAAACAAATTTCCGTAAAATGCCGCCGAAAATCGAATTCATTAAAGCTTGAAAAGTAGAAGGCACATTAGTGAGGCCAAAAGGCATCACCATAAATTCAAAGTGGTCGTGGTGGGTGCGAAAAACCGTCATGTGGATGCTACTGGGGTCCATCAAAATTTGATGGTAGCCGGATCGCAAGTCTAATTTCGAAAAATATTCAGCGCCATGTAATTCCTCCAATAATTCGTCGATCACCGGAATGGGGAACTTGTCCTTTACTGTTTTTGCATTCAAGGCACGATAGTCGATACAAAAGCGCCAAGTGTCATCTGCTTTTTTGACTAACAATACGGGTGAGGAGAAAGGGGATGAGCTGGGTCTAATAATCCCCCTTTGTAGCATCTCATCACATTGTTTCTCAATTTCATCTTTCTGCATATGAGGATATCGATAAGGTCTAACAACAATGGGGTTGGTACCTTGTTCCAGTAGGATTTTATGGCTGAATCCTCTTGAAGGTGGGAGTCCTTGAGGTTCCTCGAACAGGCTGTTGTAGGTTTCCAGAAGGTGTTGTAGCGGTGTAAGGGGTGCCTCCTCTAGTATAGTTGTCGAGAGGTTTCGGTGTGACGGAATGTAGGATGAGTCTCCGTGCCATGTAACTAGCGTGCCCTCTCTTACAAACTACATCTGCATTTTTTCAAAATCCCACGTGATACTTCCTAAAGAGCGGAGCCAATTTACTCCCATGACAGCGTCAAATTCTCCTAGTGTGAGGATGTAAAAATCAACATAGAATATATGTTTTTCCAGTTGGATCTGAACAGGCGAACACATCCCTGAACATGGTAGATTCTTCCCATTTGCGACCTTCACATATATGTCTCCTCGTTGCGATATTTCAAGGTTCAACTGTGAGACCAACTTGGAGTCTAAGAAACAGTGCGTACTGCCGGAATGAATAAGGACACGAAGAGGTAGCGAATGGATGTATCCTATTATTTGCATAGTTTGGGCGTTACTGATTCCCGTAATGGCGTGAAGAGAGATGTCTGGATTACTCTTGTCAACTTCATCTTCTGGGTCGCTGTTCTCGATCACTTCTAGACGAAACAATCGTTTGCAACGATGTCCTGGAACGAACAGTTCATCACAGTTAAAGCACAAACCTCTTGAGCGTCGTTCCTCCATCTCTGACCTGCTCAATTGCCTCGTGATCGATGGTCGTGTGTTTGTTGGGATGGTACGTCTTTTTGGATAATCGGGTTCTTGTCGTAGACTTCCTGTGCGTCTTTCGTACAAACGGGCCAGGCCCATAGCAGTTGTTAAATCTTTTGGGTGGTGAATGTCTACCTCAATCGCGATGTGTTCTTGTAGACCGCTAATGAAAATTTCCACTTCTTGCTCGCTTGTGAGGGAGGAAGCTCGTGCAGAAAGTTGCTCAAATTGACGTTGGTATTCTCCCACCGTGCCTATTTGTCGCAATTTCGATAGTTCTCCCAGTTTGTTGGTGCGAATCGGTGGCCCGAACCTCACGTGGCAGTACTGTGCGAAAAATTCCCATGTAAGATCGGGTCGATCTCGCTCAAGTTTTAAGAACCATAGTTGAGCGTCTCCTTCTAGATGAAAAGACACGAGCCCCACACGCTGATCTTCGGGCGTGCGTTGATGGCGGAAAAAATGTTCACATCGGCTTATCCAACTAATGGGGTCGGTTGACCCATCATATGTCGGAAAATCCATCCTGGAATATTTGGGAATGAATTGATTCGAGTCCCCCAACTCATTGGTTTTGCGCTGATCTCTTGTCCGTGAATCCGATGCTCCGCTGCTATCCTCACTGTCTTTGCTGGTTTTTGACACTTGAGCAGCCAATTCTTCAACCCTTTTGTGAAGATCTTGTTGGGTGCGTTCTTGTTCATCTTGTCTGCGTGCTTGCTCTTCTCTTTCGGATTTGAACAGGTTGAAGAGGGTTGTAAGTTGATGTTGGATTGCTTGCAAATCGCTCATAACTACTGGCTCTGATACCAACTTGTTATGAGCACGGGTAAAGGATCGGGTTATGGGTCGGTGAAGAGGTTGATCGTTTAACTCTGAGATTTCTTTGTGGCTTTTTCTTCCCTGTCTACCTATTTTTTGGATGTTCGAGGCTCGTTTGAGAGAAACTCGCTATCTCAATATTAGCTATATTTTTTGAGAAAAACTAAGTGCTTTATTTCTTTCATCAGCAACCCTTTAAATACAAGATAAGCATTAAATTGGCATCCAAGAAATATGCCCTTTATTCCCCTATCTAAGCTCGAGATTCTAGCACTTATTAAAGGAAAGTAAATAAAAATGCAATCAATCTCATTCCTTATTTTCTAAACTTTCTATGCGTAAACCTTTGATATAGCACATCCTTGATTTTTGCTGCTCGATTCTTGTTTGTGTTGGGCTGGCCCCATGGATTGAGTCCCTGACAGTTACATTTAGTGCTTGTCTGAGATTAATTTCCAAAGCTGGCTAAGTTAAGAGTAAGACCGACCAATTTTTTCTTTTTCTTATTCTTTTTCTCTGTCGGTTTTTTTTCAAAAAGTTGGCTTCGTTCTTAACAGCTGAAGTGAATCTTCTGAGAATTGGAACCATTCTACACATGCCTTTAAAATAAGATCGACTTAATACAATAAACCTCAACCATGAAGAAATTTTTTGTTTAGAACACCATTGGTTCTGCGTTTCTTTTGGCCCTGGATGGTGGACAATGATTGTGCGACAGGTTTGGTCCAGATGTCATCTCTCTGTCAGAACACCTCTCTGTTTGTGAATATTCAGATTAATTTGATCGGCACTACCAACTTTGTGGTGGAGGCAAAAGGCACCACATGTGCTTACCAAAGTTTTCATACAATTTTCTCCAATAGGTCTTGATCTCAATGCTTCAGGGTTAATCTTGAAGTTACCTGGAACAGAAATACAGAAGGCAACGACTCCTATATCCAAGTTCTTGGAGAGTGTTCGATTTGATCCTTGGTGCTCTAAGCAAAGGGGATAGGTATGGTAAGACACCCACTGCTCTGAGCAAGTCTCTTGCAANTAGTCATTTGTATACAATAGATCAACCCTTGTGAGAACGATAAGAATGAGGTTGGAGGAACGGTCCGTGAGATTTCATGATACCATCATATCCTTAGCTCATCATTGAATTCGTGAAGATCTTGACTAGAATTTTCTGGGGTCATCACTCATCATTATGTCAAGTATAAATGGAACATTTCACATGTTTTCGAAGTGACGTTTACATTAATAATAAATAGTATTTCACTCGTAGGATATATGAGTTGTTACTATATATAATTAGTAATTAAAATTTAATTACTATAAAAATTTGAATAGATTTTTAAAATCCAAATAAACTAAATTGATAACAACTAATATAATTTAAAAAATTAAAAATAATGATATATAAATTTTTAAAAAATTTCTTAAATACAACGTTTGTTGTTGAACCTTTTGTGTTGCTATCATTATCACATATCAAAATTTTTAGACTCTTTGGACTCGTAACTCTATTACGACATACAACTGATTTTGACAAAAAAATGGTTTCTTCAAAATAAGTCATCACGAGATAAAGATTGATCTTGACTTTTGTTTATTGTCATTATGGATGAAACAATCAAAAGAAACTGTCTTTGTTAGAATTTAAAATAGAAATCTTGGATCAAAATGAGTTAATGACATCTTTAGAATAAGCACATTATGACTCGCAATATTTCCAGTAAGAATATTTCCTTCCAAACATATTTTCCGAGTCTCTATATTCCTCAGCAACATATTCGGAATTCTAATTTCCAAATTTAACTTGTGGTACTATACTTCGGAACATTTTATTCCATTTAAAATTTCTGATAGGCACTTCTGTGAGATTTCTAGAATGTCAGGAGCTCGATCTTCAAAACCCCAAGAATAGCAACTCCTCGACCGCCCCAAGACTGTGGACGGTGCTACCAGTTCACCGTATGAGGCTGGACGTGGATGCGGCATATGATGAGAATTCAAACAGCTTTGCCATATGGGGGATGATTTGTTACCATGATGGTCAACCGCTGTTGGCTTTTGGGAAGAAGATAGAAACACCCCTTCTGTTGTTTATGGAGAATTCTCCGCCCACGATGCTGGGATTAGGATCGTGCAGAAACATAACCTTTAAATTAACCAGCATTAGGATCGTGCAGAAACATAACCTTTAAATTAACCAAATCACATCAAATTTTTTATTGGCGCTGCAAGCATTCTAGAGCTACAAAGATAGTTATTAAATCGTAACGCAACCATAAGGATCTCAGTTACGTTGACACCTTTGCAACAGATATATGACGGTTAATGGATCAATAAAATACATAATCACTCAAAATACTCGACGAACGACGAATGTCACTGCACATTCATTGGCTTTTTTTTTTTCTATTTCCTCCCACACTTTCTTTGTATTGATGCAAGGGAAATTCCTTTATTGATTTGTGAATCTTGTAATTTTGGATCTTACACATATATGATAATATCATAAGTTTCACACTAAAAACAATCATGAGAGTTAAATTGATAACATTATTCTACAAATATACTCAAACCAATTTTTGAAGGATTACAAACTACAAATAGCTTTCTATTCTCTTCCACATCAATTAAGATAATTGTGAAATCATAGTTAAATTAATTTGAACCACTATACTTACTAGGTTTTATGAATCTTGGCTTTATATCAACTTTAGTTTAAATAAATGCTTCTTATAATCATTCAGTCATAACCACAACCATTTCACTATAATTAATGTTGTAATGTATTCTTAAAAAGACTTTACTAATTAAGTTAAATAATTTGTGAATAAAAATATGTGACTTATTATTCGAATTTGTAATGGATTAAGTTAAATAAAGATACAAAAAGGACTGCGGCAGCAGAAGATAAAGTAACATAATCAGTAAGACAAAACCATTGATTGTACGAAAGATACAAACATGCCATTAATATTTATTTATTTTGTATGATACCAAATGAAATAGGAAATTAAAGACTAACTTTTGTATGCTTGTTTCCATAGATTAATGCAAGAATGAGCCAAGAGCAAGCCCATGTGAAATATCCGGTGAAGATGTGACCCCCCCAACTATTCTATACACACACCCTCTCCTTTGCCAGTCTAGCTTTCGGAGAAATCACCCGGCTTCAATTATTTTTCCGGAGTTTTTTTTTTTAAAATCCCTTTCCTGTTTTCCAAACGAATATTTTCATCACTCGTTCCTTCTTGCTTTGAGGCTGCTAGTTCCCGAGTTTATTATTCATGGACTAGAATGCTGAAAAAGGTCAGATTTTTTTTTCTCCACACGTAGAATCTCACAGGCCAAGGCGTGTATCTGAGGCAATATTTAATTTTATGACTTTATGTAAAGTTCTCGAAAGTATGCTTTACATTCTGGAATCGTACTTGCATTTAGGGGAGTGGAAGGGTGTCGTTAGGTCGGTCTATGCTTTTGAATCCAAACTGTAAACAATCATAAGATTTCAAGAAAAGTGGCTGCCCGGCCCTTTTTTTTTTATTATTATTGTTCTTGCCAAGAGTATTACCACTAGTGG
Source organism: Primulina huaijiensis (assembly GCF_012295235.1). Classification (NCBI taxonomy): domain Eukaryota; kingdom Viridiplantae; phylum Streptophyta; class Magnoliopsida; order Lamiales; family Gesneriaceae; genus Primulina; species Primulina huaijiensis. Next base: position 3,910,836 of record NC_133319.1, on the reverse strand, counting down.
TGTATTTTATTAATTTCAGAAGGAAATATCTTTAAGGAAAACCTAGTCGGGGTTTGAACTTTTGGGCTTTAGTTCAAATCTGTGCAAAAATATGAGAAAATGAGACATTTATAGAACTGGGTTTTTGTAAAGATGGGATCTTTTAGTGGTTTAGGCATTGGTTTGAGTTTTGTGTTTGGTTTCATACTCGTCGGGCTGGTGGCAGAGCTCTACTATTTGTTGTGCTGGAAAAAGAGAGTGGCCAATATTAGTAACAGAGGAATCGAGGATTTTTCATCTCTCTTCTGCTGGAAGGGGCCCAATTCATTTAACAGCAGTATAGAACTAACAAATTCAGTGAGAAACCAACAAGAGCAAGAGCAAGATTTGGAATTGGGGTCAAATAAAGATTTGGGCTTGAAAAACTATGGTGAAGAGGGCGTGGAGACTGAGTTAATGAGGCTGCACAATCTCTGTGGCCCCCCAAGATTTCTCTTCACTATTAAGGAGGAAAATAAGGAGGATTTGGAGTCAGAAGATGGGAAATCGAAAGGCGAAAAGAGTAGCAGAAAAGGGTCAAGAACAAGAAGTTTGAGTGACCTTGTTTTTATAGATGGCACCCCTTTTCTCACCCCTTTATCTTCACCAACTGTTAAGAATCCAGCATCCTTGGATTCTTACAGTAATCATGGGTTCAATCCTCTCTTCGAATCCTTCACGGAAGCAGAATTAAAAAGATTGACGTCTTCTCCTCCTCCAAAGTTCAAGTTCTTGAAAGATGCTGAGGATAAGTTCATAAAGAGGTTGTTAATGGAGGAAGCCGGGAAAAATGAGACTAAATAATGGAGGTTCAGTTCAAGATTTTGTCATTAAAGATTCACGGAGTTCAAGAGTCACAGGTACTTCAGTTGCATTGATTTCCTATCCAGAATCTTGAAGAATGAATCTTGTCTGCGGCACAGATCCCTTGTCAGATGAAAATTAAGTGGTTTAGGCTAATTCTTTTTAGAATTTATTTTTGATTCTGTTATGTTTATCAGTTCATGACATTACAGAGATTATGTTCGTGGCTTTGTTGAGCCTTCCAGTACTAACTGAGAAATGAGAATAGGGGATGGGAAAAAATTCGAATTAACCGAACTTATTTGTCAAATGAGTTGGAGTAAATTGATTGAATTACCGGTCGAGCAAGTGGTGTTTTTTTTAAAAAATAATCAAATTGTTTTAGGAACATAAATTTTATTTTTTGAAATTTATAAAATGTTTACATCCAGCCTAAAGCTTGGTCAAAATAATAAGGTGCAAATTATTCTAGAATTTAAAATAATGCATAATATATCCACAAACTTATTAAATATTTGTTACTATTTGGTAAGTTTTCTCTTCTTTTTTTTTTTTTGTTTTGAAACATAGCGTATAATACATAAAAATAAGTTACTACAATTTATAAATAACTTTAGAAAGAAAATATTATATATAAAGTTTGAGTAGGTCTCTTGTGAGATGGTCTCACGAATCTTTATTTGTGAGACGGGTCAACCCTATCGATATTCACAATAAAAAGTAATACTCTTAGTATAAAAAGTAATATTTTTTTCATGAATAATTCAAATAAGAGATTTGTCTCACAAAATACGACCCGTGAGATCGTCTCACATAAGTTTTTGCCATAAAGTTATTCAAAATAACTTTAATATAACACTCTAAATTAATATTTCCAAATCTATTATCGTTATTATGTTTTTCACTTTTTCTCCCCCCATTTAATTTACTTTTTCCTTTCGGCTTTTTGATGTACAATTAATAATATCTATTCACTTTTTTTAGGAGTTTAGTTTTAAACTAAGATCTTAGAGTTTACGAGAAACTAAAACATTCTATAAATTCTGAAAACTTATAAGATGTTTAAGATAATTCATGATTTCTAAAAGTATTACTTTTTATAAAAGACTTACTCTTACTCGAGATATCAATCGAAACATGACACTTGAGTTGTTTTATAGTTTAAAATATTTGAGTTGCACTTTTATCATTAGCTATAATTTTTAATAAAACATCAAAATTAATAATCCTATAAATATGTTTTGGATGGAATACCATATATGTATATATAAAAATTTAAGAAAAATTAATACAAATATAAACATATACTACTATACAAAATGTAAATTGGTCCTCCTTGCATGATTACCGGTGAATGATGCTGCTCATTATTTGGCAAGTCTTACTAATTATTGTGCCAGTTAGCCTTAAAAACTCTATTGTGTTGTAATAATTGTTACAAGCAAAAACCTTTTTCATCATTACTTTGCAATCACGAGTGAGCCAATTTTGTTATTTAATTAGGTAGGATTTTTTTTAAAAAAAAAAGGGGGAAAGGGAATGACAGATAATTACATACTGATACATTTATTTTTGAATTGATGAAATGAGATTGTAGAAAAATACGTAAATTTATGTTTAGAAAAAACTAAATTAAGACAGAAATAATTTCTTATCTTTCAAAAATTTTTTAAAAAAAAGAAACATAGATAGGAGCGATTTCATATTTTTGAGAAAATTTCACATTTCAACTCTCAAACCATATAATTTAATAGGATCCCACCAGAGAAAAAAAGAAACATAGAAAGGAGCGATTTCATATTATTTTTCACATGAAATCAAAGAAATATTATGTGTTCTATTAATCTTTAGAAGTGCTTTTTGAATAAGTGGATCATAAACTTTTTTCAACCTTTGCTAATAAAGTTGAAATATTGAAGTTTCTTAAACCTTTTTCATCGTGTTTTATTATTATTATTAATTTTTAACACGACACTTAATGTAAGACAACTTTTGTAAACATATTCATTCATGTATAAAATATTATCTTCCAACTCAAAAATAAATAAATAAATAAACAATCAATCAATGAACAAATCAACTGCGAGATTTGAATTTAAGAATGCCAAAATTCTCAATCAATCAACAAAAATGTCAACATCAAATTCAAATTTTGATTTGGAGTATTCGTCGAATTATTACAAAACTTTAAAAGACAGTTTTAATGGTGGTCAGGGCCCACTACCCTTAGCTCGCATCCACCCTTCGGACAAACTATTTCAAACACTTTTATTATTATTATTATTAGACAAAAACTTGTGTGAGACGATCTCACGGGTCGTATTTGTGAGACGGATATCTTATTTAGGTCATCCATGAAAAATATTACTTTTTATTGTGAATATGAGTAGGGTTGACCCGTCTCACAGATAATGATCCGTGAGCCTGTCTCACATTAGATCCACTAGTATTATTATTATTAAACAGGACCACCTGTATAAATATTAGTATATATTGATAGAATTCTCTTATTTTTTAAAAAAAATAAAATAATAAATATTGTTAAAATTATATTAGTTATAAAATTTGAAAGTTGCGTAATTTATAGAAAATGGTGAGTGTATATTTCTATATAGAACATCAAAATAGAGTAATTATGCATGTGAAACTGGAGAGAAAAATGAATTATTGTATTATTATTATTATTTCATTGTAATTAATTGATATTAGATATAAAACAATTTATTTATTTATTTTTTAAAACAAAATTCCAACCAAGCCGGCCCACCGCAAATTGGCCCATCTAGGCCCACGATCTGCACGGGCTCGAGTTAGGATTTTCCAACATCAACTCGAATTGATAGTTCTACATGAAAAGTTATCGCAAAAGCAAAAAATAAATAATTTAGAAACTGAAAATAATTCCCTTTTGGTTTCAAGAAAATTAATAATTTCCTTTTGATTTTTGGGAACAATTTCTAGATAAGTAAGAAATTTGTTGATTGTGATTAGCTTTGCTAGCACATGCCGAGATTCTCACTCAATCGCCGTCAAACAAGCAAAAAATTTATAATCAAAGACTCTCTCGACGGGAAAATTTCAGATATTTCATTTATTTCTCTTTTGAATTTTCGGGACATATGTAAATATAATATACAGTTTTATATTAACATTATAATAATTTTTATTAATATATAATGATAATATTAATTATTATAGTAATTATTATAACTGCCATTATTAATTATAATAATAGTTGTATAATAATCATAATAATGTTAGTGATAAGTAATTAGTTTATATAGTTAAATAATATAATTAGAATAATAATTAATAAGTTACTATTAGTCGTGCAATAGTTTTATCAGTAGTAGAAACAATAAATAAATTATTATTCATGTATAATTAAAATTATATTAATTATATCAGTTATTAATAACTAAAATATTTATAATATAATAATAACGTTAATCGTGTTTATGTTAATTAATATTATTAATATTAATTTATTTATTGTCTCTACGTACTATACTTAATTACTTATTATTATTATTATTATTATTCTATTTTTGTATGTTTTTATAAATATTATTATTTTAACTTCTCATTATTAATATTAAGAAGAGAAAATAATGCATAATCAATAATTTAATTTAATTTTTTTAAAAATTTGAATCTTATTTCAGTTATATTAATCTATTGAGATGAGAAAAAATATAAAAAAAAACAAACAAATGGACATTTTTGGATTACTTAAATTATAAAATTCAATATTATATAATATTTAATAAAAGAAGGGTAATTTAAAAAGTATATACTATACTAAAATAGGTAATTCCATCATATTTTTTTAATTATTATTATTACCATCATCATCATCATTTAGACGGGTCGAAGATGATGGTAACATCTTCATACCTATACTTGATCTGTTGCGGATATTTAAAAATCCCTGAACTCGAAACCATACCTAGGGATGGCAATTGAATTCAGTCCCATATTAAATTCGTTCCGTTCGGCTTGGTTAGATCTGGTGAAGCATGTCAACAAGCGAATACGAGGTGAGTCTTATTATTTAGTTAACTCGTCTCACACCCACTCAACTTATTGTATATGTTTTTATATTTATACATATATGGTATTCATAATATAATTCTATTTTTTATTATTTTGAATAATAAATACCTTAGTTCATAATTTTAATTCGTTATATTTTAGGATTGAAATAATTGTATTATATTATGATATGTTTAATATAAAATTATATTATTATGCAATTTTTTTTGTTATAATTGAATATAAATTAATAGATTTTAACTTGTGATCATAATTTTTTCTATTTTTTTTCAATAAATATTATCTTTACTATTTAATAATGCACGATCCTCATAGAAAACTATTTTGGTCATTTAATGAATGGGCTTAAATACCCTCCATTCTAATTATAAACAAAATATAGAGAAGGACATTAATGTAATATTACCAAACTATTTTAAATTTACTTCCCAACATACTTCTCTTCCCCTAGTCTCATGTATTTCCTCCTCCAACTATATATATTCTATATAATTTCATTTTTTCTACATATTGTTTTGTTTTCAAATTTTCATGTAAATAAAATTTGAATTTCAATATTATATTTTCTATATAAATAAATTTTTAGGTTTTGTCATTATATTCACTTAATATTTATATATTATATGATTCACATGTCATGCATGACGACTAATTAATACAAATATGAAATGTAATTTTGATGATTTATACTTTTAAAAATTTTAATTGTGTAGTGCTATAATTAAAAAATTAAGCTTGTCCAATTGGTTCAATCCGGACCCATGGCGGTTCTAAAAGTGATGAGGTACGGGTTGTTGATTTGGCCAAATTTTACCCTATCCCGTCCTTTGTTATCCCTATTTAGACCCGATAATGCGCCCCGAACCCGTTTTGTTTCAAGTTTTCCCCGTGGGGCTCCAAACTCACAATAAATTCTGTCATTTCTATCTCTTTGTCATCAAAATTAGAGATATCAAAATGAGTCAGCAGTACGGTCTGACTAATCATTTGAGATGAGTGAGAAATTGTCAACTCAATCCACTTATTTGACCTGACGAAGCGAGGTAGGACGGGCCTACTCAGCAAGCTAGCTAGTTAATTATATAAGGAGGACTCACAACCTGTCACAACTCACCATTTGACGAGATTAGCCGTAAGCGCGTCAATCTGATAAATCTAACTCATTTTGATTTATCTAATCAAAATACATAATTTTATATTATCTTATTTATTCATCATTTTTCTAATCACAATGATAGGAGGGACAAATACAATTTCAGTTAATCTCTTGATACATCTTATTTTTCTAAAATAATATTACTTTTAACACTTAAATATTGATATTTAAAATATCATTATTTTTATACACTGCTTTATTTATTTTAAAATTAAATATACACCATTTTATTTTAAACACTCAAGGCATATACAGTACCAAACGTATTTGTCTATATATATTGTGAGTGAATTTATTTATTTTAATTTTAATAAACGAAAGCGCTCAGTTTGATAACCCGGAATTCATGGTATAGTGAGTCTCATGTGAGACCGTCTCACGGATCTTAATATGTGAGACGGGTCAAACCTACCAATATTCACAATAAAAAGTAATACTCTTAGCATAAAAAGTAATACTTTTTCATGGGTAACCCAAATAAAGATCCGTCTCACAAAATACGACCCGTGAGACCGTCTCACACAAGTTTTTGTCTTCATGGCATCTCTCTTCATTGGATTCTATGTTTACCAATTTGATACAAATTCAAAGGCAAAACGTACAAAGTCTAATAAATCGCACCAACATATAGAAAAGTTACAATAAGTTTTTTGTGAGACGGTCTCACGAATTTTTATCTGTGAGACGGGTCAACTCTACCGTTATTCACAATAAAAAGTAATACTATTAGCATAAAAAATAATACTTTTTCGTAGATGACCCAAATAAGAGATATGTCTCACAAAATACGACCACACAAGTTTTTGTCGAAAAGTTATATGTAGAGTTTATCACTTATTAAAACCAAACCTCGATTATGTGCATTAATAGATGGCAACAAAACCTCTCCTTTTTTCCTATTCCGTTGCTCATTTCTAAATCTGGTAACTTTTCTACACATGTAAATGGCAACTACTTCAAATTTTCACCTGTAGTTGGCACAAAGAAAACCCAACACCAGTCTTTTCCTTAATGCACTCAAAAAGCCCAATGTTATTCCGTTTCGATTACAAATGGATATTTCATTTACTTTTTTGTGGTCTCACTCTCACCGGCACACATCAAGAAAAAGTAGTTAGATAAATAGAAAATCTTGGCAATATATTAAAATTTTTAAAAAATAAGTTGGATAATTTTGCTTGATATTTAAATTTAATATTGAATTTTGATAATTTAGTACGTACATAGTGGAATCAAGTTGCAAATCCAATTACTTTTTCCTATTTGATGATTCCAGTCCAAACGGAGACGAAGACGCTCCACTATACTTCACTGCCAACCAAAAAAGCATCACAAATCCTACTCAACTCCGGCGAGAAGGCTCTGACATGATCCGAATCCGATCCTCGCCCGGACCCTTGACCCGATCAGTTCGTTGACTCCAAATCTCCGTCTGTTACTCGAATCAAGACTCGGTTTTTATATATAAGATATTCTACATTTCTGTTCAGATCTCTCTGAGACAATGGACGAGGATAAAGCCGCGTTATCGCGGAAACTGATTGAAATAGTCAATGAAATCTCGGCGATTTCGGAGTACCGATCTGCCGTGAGGAAGCAGTACATGAATCTAGCTCGGCGGCTGAAGCTGTTGACTCCAATGTTTGAAGAGATTCGCGATAGCAAAGAGTCGATCCCCGAGGAGTCCATTATAGCATTAGCTTCTCTGGTGAAAGCTCTTGAATCGGCTAAGGAATTGCTCCTGTTTGGCAGCGAAGGGAGCAAGATTTATCTGGTCGGTATGGCACGGTCATTATTATACTTTGTTGTTGATTTTTGGGAATCAATTCATTTTCTCCCTCTTCAAGTTAATCACGTGGCCATAGTTTATAATGTTTTTCCTTGTTTTATTTGATCTCCTCAATTTTTGTTCGATAATTTAACTTGAATCGTGTATCTGATAAGAGTTTTAAACATTCTTCTTATATTGTTTAGTTAACCATGTATGGGTTGCTTGTAGCAAAATGTTTGGAGAACGGTGAGATGTTGATTAGCCCTTGCTAGCTTTTGAATTATTTTGGTGACGATGAGGTTAACATAAAGAAAATGAAATTTATCTCGTGTCTGATGCAAGATTGTTTTGGGTTTGGGGGATCTTGGTTGAGATTTTACGACATCAAAATTCTCGTTACTGCAGGAATTATGGGAATTTACTGAGATAGTCCATTAAAAGCGTAGGATTATCCACTGATGACAGTAAATTAATCTCTTAATTTCCCTTATGGCTGTGCAATTTTAAATTGCCTCTGCTCAAGTGATTAATTTTTGCTTGTTAATGTGGTCATGTTTTTTCCCCATTAAAATTTTTTCCCCATTAAAATGAATTGTAGAATTAGAAGGATTCTTCTCTATTTACAGGTCTTGGAGAGAGAGCAAATCATTATTAAATTTCAAGAAGTCACGGCTCAGTTGGAGCAAGCTCTGAGTGGCATTTCATTCGAAAAACTCGATATATCAGATGAAGTAAAGGAACAGGTAAATACATGCCCCTGCCATATATTTGGACGCTTTTTTATGCATTCATGGTCACAAGTTACGATTTCATCAGAGAACTTATATACTGCAACGGTACATTTCATGTCACCAATGCTTTTGAAGATGTTTGTCTGGTATTACTGAAATTTATTGAGAATGTGGAGTCTCTTATTCTATATTTAAAACTGTCTTTTCCAGGTTGAGCTCGTTCTTGCTCAATTCAGAAGAGCGAAGGGAAGGGTGGATGCGCCAGATGTTGAGCTGCACCATGATCTTTTGTGCCTTTATAACCAGAGTAATGATGCTGCAGAAGATCCAGATGTATTGAGGAGATTGGTTGAAAAATTACAGCTTGATGGCATATCTGACTTAACTCAAGAATCACTGGCTTTGCATGAATTAGTTTCTGACACTGGTGGGGATCCAGAGGAAAGCATAGAGAAGATGTCGATGCTATTGAAGAAGATTAAGGATTTTGTGCTGACAGTAAACCCTAACATTGACTCCACTGCAACGGAAAAGTCTGTTCCTGCAAGTAGCAGTGGGAAAAATTTGACCGAGGGAAATCAGAAGAACCTTGTCATACCAGATGACTTTCGTTGTCCTATCTCATTAGAGCTAATGAGGGATCCTGTCATAGTATCTACAGGACAGGTATTGATTCAAAACTTTTACCTTCTTATGGATCCTTCGCCTTGTTAATTACTCTTGTCACTCGGTGTTCTTCATCAGTATGCAGCCTTTGGATTGAATCTTGTCACGTCATTTCTTTTCTGGCTAATCTCTTTGAAAGAAAGTATGTGCTGCAATCTTATGTCTTGCATGAAACCTCCATGTTTTGTGTTTGCTTTTTTGGGCAATCAGTGGATAACAATCTTTTGGAGCTAGAAGTAAATGGTTGAAAACAAAATGACAAATTTATCAATAACAAATGGGTAACTTACCGTGTTTTTTATGATATTGATGTCACCCCTGGTCGACCCTTGTTTGTATTTATGAAACTCATTATATTCCTCTTATAGACATTTGAAAGATCGTACATTGAATAAATTTTGGTTGCTTTCCTAGAGCTATTTAACTGGTAATTTCTTTTATCCATTGTAGACATATGAAAGGACGTACATCGAACAATGGTTGCGATCAGGGCATCGTACTTGTCCCAAGACACAACAAACTCTTTCTAGCAATTCTCTGACGCCAAACTATGTTCTTCGAAGTCTTATTGCACAGTGGTGTGAGGCAAATGGGATTGAACTCCCAAAGCGATCAAGCAGCAATGGAGCCACTAAGACTACATCTGCATGCTCCCCTGCTGAGCTTAACAGAATAGAGGCTCTTCTATGTAAGCTAACATCTGCCAGCCTCGAAGACCAACGGTCTGCAGCAGGTGAAATCCGCCTTCTTGCCAAACGAAATGCGGATAATCGGGTGGCAATAGCAGAAGCTGGTGCAATCCCTCTGCTTATCCAGCTTTTATCAACTCCTGATTCTCGAACTCAGGAGCACTCCGTTACTGCACTTCTTAACCTCTCGATATGTGACACCAACAAGGGGAGCATAATATCCTCTGGGGCTGTTCCTGGTATAGTTCACGTGCTAAAGAAAGGAAGCACGGAAGCGCGGGAAAATGCAGCTGCCACCTTGTTTAGCCTGTCAGTAGTTGATGAAAATAAGGTGACAATTGGCTCTTCAGGAGCAATTCCACCACTGGTAACACTTCTAAGTGAAGGTACTCAAAGAGGGAAGAAAGATGCTGCTACGGCACTCTTCAACTTATGCATATATCAAGGTAATAAAGGCAAGGCTGTGAGGGCAGGAGTTATTCCCACATTAATGCGGCTGCTTACCGAACCCCAAGGCAGCATGGTGGATGAGGCCTTGGCAATATTGGCAATATTGTCTAGCCATCCTGATGGAAAGGCGGCCATTGGAGCTGCAGAGGCCGTACCGGTTTTAGTTGATGTTATTGGTAATGGATCCCCAAGAAACAAAGAAAATGCAGCAGCAGTATTGGTACATCTCTGCTCTGGAGACCAACAGCACCTTGCTGACGCGCAGGAACTAGGTGTTATGGGACTGCTTCTTGATTTGGCGCATAATGGGACAGAAAGGGGAAAGAGAAAAGCTGCCCTACTGCTTGAACGGATGAATAGATTTGTAGAAACACAAAAGCAGGCTGAGACTCAGACTCAGACTCATCCAGAATCAGCTATCACAACCGCTGAGACTCGGGCTCAAAACTCAAACCCAGAATCAGCTATCGCAACCACCGCGACTGCCATCGGTTAACACTGTTTATAGATGATAATTCTTGTGTCCATTTCTTTTTATTTGGGTTTGTTCTTTTTTGTTTCTTATAAATCGTTGAAGGTAGGGCATATAGAATATAGCTTGCTTGACAGGGAAAAGGTGAGATCACCACCCCCAATGTTCAAGTAATTTATTCCAATTTATCAGTTGAGGACTATATCTAAGTAGAGAAGTCCATGAAAAGAGATAGAATGCGGAAACAGAAGCAGTTATCCTTTGGCATGATGTGAATATATTGTAACTTGGGAAAAATGTAAACATCCTCAGTTTTTATTGGAGAAGTTTGTTGTGTAAAAATATATAGCTCCTCAAATGTTCTTGTGTTCTATTTGTGCTCATACCACACCATTGTATACCTTTCCTTTGAAGCTTACGCTACCTAGAATGATATGCATGCCCAAATAATGGAGGAACAAGTAACAATGTCCTAGGTAACTTTTCCAACATGACAGAAAGAAAGATCAATTCAAGTGAGTGTAAAATTAATTGTGTATTTGACATCAAAATCTCATATTTAAGATGAAGTCTCAGGTTCGAGATCCCATTGTAATATTCTCCTTCTTCCCAATCAAAAAAAAAATGAAATCAAATTAATCTGATGTAATATACACGGTAAAACTTGAAACTAGTGAAATTTATTAGTCTGTCCTACTTTAATTTGATCCACATGTTTAACGATAATTATGTCGACAAACAATCATCTGAGATAAATAGATAAGAGTCATGAAAGATTATGTTAGTGACTCAGTGGCGGAAATGATGGCTGTTCACCCTCCCATACAAAGTCGAATTTTTTTAAAATAGAAAAATGACTTAAAAATTTATTTATTCATTTAAAAAAATGCCGTCTCTCTTAATTGATAAGTTGACGAATTTGTTAATCATCTCTTTTTACATACAGGTGTACGTACCATAGTGATTTCCTCCATCCAAATTCTATCACTATCTTGAACACCCGTCAATGCCAGCAATGTGCAAATCCGATAAACAGATAAAACTTTTGGATGCACAAACAAAACATTCGGCAGACACAAACACATGACCATCTGCATTCGGTTCGTTCCACAATGTGCCCGAAAAATACGAAACAGCAGTTCCTACATTTGATAACTTGTCCATATCTTGGATCTTGTTTACTTTGAAAATTTTGACAAGTTTTTATATATCTTGTGATTCATTATATATATANCAAATATTCTCTCAAAATAGGGTGCCTTTTTTATGTGTTACGAAAGCGATTTGAATAATGGCATGCAACTGTAGGCGTCGATACGAGAAAATTAAGGTTACATTTGAAGAATATAATATAAATCCCTTAAAAAACCCATATATAAAATTTAAAATTAATATTTTTTTTAATGTGAGGAAGCAATATTCCTAAGCTAACTTTTGTAATCTCATTCCAATGAATATGCATATATATAACAAGAGCTAACTCTATAACAAAATATATAGGATCGATATCACTTGTGATGAATCAATTAATCATATAATAGGAATTAAGTATAGATTTTGCACATTCACTCGATAGTATTGTTCTTGTAAGAAAAATGAGTGTAGACACAAATAATAGACTCAAAATAGAGTAGGGAAAAAAAATTAATTAAGCTTGCAGGTCAGCAATTTTAGAGATCATCGCATGAAATTTCAGATTGTAAAATGAAATTATGGAAAAGACAATAACATACATGTATCGACTTTCAACTAGTTTGGAACTAAGTTTAATTAATATGGATGAAAAATAAATATATCTCAAGAACAAAATCAATCATATGAAGTAACAAAATTCACTCGAATCCACAGCTTTCTTTCCTAACTTTCTTTATCTTACTACTGTAAAAGGAATTAAGAAAATGGGAAGGAAAAAGCGATTCAATTTCATCAATGGAAACATCAAGTAAAACCCTATCCATTTTTCTCTTTGTGGATGGCAGCGATTTGGGTTTTCTTGGAGCAGGCGGGCATTTCTTACAGGGATCCGCTGCTTTCGGCGTTACACACCCTTCTTGATCTTGTTCTTCGTGATCATCCCGTTTCACGACTTCAGGTTCTGAAGCTGGCAATTTGATCTTCGAAACAGAAACTGAAAGCACGCCTTTATCTTCTTCGTGGAGGTTTCCAACGAAGTCGCATTTCTGCATTGCATGCAGATCTTTATCGGGCAGAAATGTTTGTTCGGATTCAATTTTACTTGTCAAACCCATAGAGGAAATTGGCTCTCAATCTGAGTACATGAAGGCTCAAGACGTGGTAACTTTCCAAAGAAAAGCACATGTAAGAATATAAATATTACATGGAAGTCACGATGGAGTTAGTTTATGCTATACACTCTGAGTGTTTGTCCTTATATTTCGATATCATTAGATCATGNATAAATGTAATATACACACACATATAGACAAATGGCTATCAACTTTTTGGTATTTAAGTTTTAAGTAGTGGACTTTTTGTTGATGAATTTAGATTTTCCGATGCGTGGGTGACGGGGGATTAAACTTTTTCAAAGTTTTATAGTTAAATTTCTTGCACGATCTCTTTTTGGTGAGGAATCCAATGCAGACAATTTTCTTTCGAGTGGATTTTGTCAATCCATGGAGTTCTCTAAAAAAAGTTAAGCGAATGACTTTTGTGGTTTATGTACAAACTTTGAGGAGATTTGCATTGGATTCCGAAGTATAATAAATGAATCCATTGCCGAATTTATTTGTGATAGCAAATTCGATATCCAATGAAATCATTGTTTCATATTTCTTTTCGAGTATGTCTCTGGTGAGACGATCTCACAAATTTTTATCTGTGAGACGGGTCGATCATACCGATATTCACAATAAAAAGTAATACTCTTAACATAAAAAATAATACTTTTTCATGGATGACTCAAATAAAATATTCGTCTCACAAAATACGACCCGTGCGACTGTCTCACACAAGTTTTTGTCATTCCTTTTTTGGTGTTTGTCGATTAAAATCAAAGTAGTTGTTTATCACATATCTACTTGTGCATACTTTTAATTTGATTTGTTTTATTCAATTATGTTTTATACTTTTCAAATTTAATATTTTCCAATATAAATTTTATCGTTTATTACATATGAACTGTTATTTTATTTTTATAAAAAAATATCATACATACAACAACAAAAAATCTAGGCTATAAAAAGTTATTTTTAAATAGACATTTTTACGTTATTTTATTTATGTTTTAAATTTCAAATGGAAAAACATTTATTTTTTTATCCAAAAAAATTATTTTTGCAGGAAGTAGAAGTAACAAAAAATTTTTTTTTTAAATAAATCCATTAAATTACTATTGACGTACTTGAATTCCATACCCTCACTCAAATATATACCCATTTTTCGAAAGCAATATTTTCAAATATTCACATTTTGTTAAAAATATATTTCCATCTCAATCATTATTCTATACTATTTTTCCCGTTGTAAAAACTCAAGTTTGTCATATAATCGTACATTTAATTAAAATAGATCACGTTTTAATTAGATTCTTTGATATAATCTTTTTAATGTAATATAATTGTAAAAAGTTTCTAAATCGGATAAACTGAAACCAAACATATCCATAATATATGCTGTCATTCAAGGGTGACAATTCAAGTGTTCCACACAACAAAATGGATTAGTTTCTACCCTATCTGTTAACTCTACCACCACTCCAATAATGTAGTCATATGATCGCGCATTCAACCACATATAACAATAAATCGGTTGGATATGAGAATCGTCTCAAAATCAATAACAACTCGAAGCTTATCTATTTGATTTCAAAAAAAAAAAAACTAAAATAACTTGAGAACCCGAACTTTGTAACTCTTTTAACTTCGTTTTTCCGATGAAGCCGAAGATATATGCAACTATATATATGTATGTACTAACTTGTTCACATGCATGTACTAATACAAAAGGAGGGGGCAATGCATGTTTTTGTTGTAGCGTCATGTGAAGTGGAAACATGCATGATTTTTCAGCAGGTTTGGATCCATTATCCCACTTTGAATTTGGAATTTTGGTGATTTTTTTAATTTATTTGTTTTTTGTTTCCCCTTTTTTTCAAGTGGGACTTTGGATTTTTCTAAACTACATCATGTTGTTGAGGAGCTTAAAGTGGTGTTAGATTCAAATAATGCATCATCAAGAGGGATTATGATTATGAGGAAACATATGCTTAAAGCTGGGAATTCCAAGGATCAAACTTGGAAGCTACTGAATTCCATGTGATTATATAAACATATGTATCACTTTCAAATAATAGTATTTTGGGAGGGAAAAAAAAAAAGAAATTTTGATTCCATATCTGACACCAAATATTAAGAAAAATAAATCTGATGTAAGATTGAATATTTAATTTTCAATAACGTCCGAATGATCTTGTGATATCTTTTGTCCCAGATGATAACAATTACGGTACGTTTGGTTGGAAGGATAAAATAAACTAATGATTAGTATGTAAAAGATAAAAAAAATGATTGTGATATAAATGTTATATATGATGTAAAATAGTATTATGTTTGGTATGATTTTTAAGTATGAGATAATTTCGAATTTTTTGATGAAATGACGAAATTGCCCTTTTCTTTATTTTTTTTTTCTTTACTCCGGCGACGGCCGGCGGCAGTCGGTGGTCCGACGGTCTGACGGTCGGCCGGAAGCGGCAGCTGGCGGTGGTAGGCCGGAATCGGCGGCGGTGGCTGGCGGAATCGGTGGTGGCGGTCGGCCGAAAGCGGCGGCAACGGTCGGCGGTCGGCGGTCGGTGGAAGGAAGTGGTGGTGAGTTTGGATTTAGGAGAAGGGTAAAATTAGAAAAATATGATGGATTAAGAGTGAGATAAATAATCCTAGGGGGTGAGGATGTATTATTTTAACATACCTAATATAACATAATCATTAATAGGAGGGATTGACTTGGTTAAATAAAAAACGTACCAAACGAGTTATTAGGTGGGTTAAAAAAAAATAAACCCACCTAATCAAGGCAACCAAACACTGTCTTAAAGATTTAAAATGAGTTTATAATGGGCTACAATGGACTTATACGGCAACTTGAATTAATCATTTTTCGTAAAACGAAGACGAATACGAAGTAATTGCTATAAGAGATCATTGTGCAATCACGAAAGCGCGGATCCGGACTCGGGACGTGACATATTTACTATGAATAATTTATTTGAATTTGTGATGAACACACAAGCATTTTATTCAAGAAGTGATAGTGGCAAACATAGCAAATAAAAATGTTGTGGGACGTTAAGGTTAGAAGCTAAAGTGAAGACGCAGTCATGGCATATAATTGGTTAACTACCATGCTTTAATCATATTGTTCCCAACTAACACTATTTTGTATTCCTCGATTGCATACAAGTGTAGATTAGCAAAATGATGTTTGGTAAATTGAGTGTTTTATACTAGCACTAATTATATAATTAGTAAGCATTTTCTTATAAGTATGCATAATGTTGAAAATATGCTTCCTCGGGTCTCCTATGGGGGCTACAATTAAACCATCGTCTCGATCAAAACTCAACTCAAATTCCAAATATTTTAGGCTCGAGTACTTGAACTCGCTGATTCCATTTTTTTAATAAAATAATTATTTTAGTTTTAAAATTTTAATTAAATAATTACTCTAAAAAAGTATATTTTAACTTTTGTTCTTTAACAATCTTAAGGGGATTCTTTACATATAAAATTTTAATATTTGATCTGGAGTAACTCAAAAATCAAATCGATAACTTGTATCTCATATGATACCAATATCTAAATTTAAGATAAAATATTGATTTCAAAGCTGAATTGCAACAAACTTATCCCAAGAATTTCATTCTCAATTGACTTAATATCAACCTGGCCCAAATATAAGACCCTTAATAAGAAGCGGCCCATTTTGTTTTAGTGTGGGCCTAAGATAATATCCTGCTAATTTTGGGATTTAATGATAGAATAACAAGTTCAACTTTAGAAATCACTGGACAGCGACTTCAGAATGGAGCCCACTATTATAATTTAATATGGACCTCGCAAAGGAGGTCACCGTGGTCCAAAAGACAAACCCTGTATTAGTACCAATCATTTAAGATTCTTATCGTGTAATGTTCCAAAATGTAAGACTAAAGTAGAATAAAAGAATCCTAACAGAAACAATGAGAGAATTTTGGATAGACATGTTAAAATGGGTTAATCGTGTAGATCGACTCGTGTTTTGGTAAGTTGAGAAATTATCAATTCAATATATTTGTTTTAGATTAGAGAGAGCCCAGACAATTTTATAAATAATTTGACAGATTGGGACAAACTGAATCTGTCACAACCCACTATTAAACGGGACGGTGATTTTTGGCGGATTAAGAATTTTGATTCTCTAATTAAAAGTACATACAAGAGGATTATTTAATTATTTTATTTATAGATATATTAAATAGATTTTTGTGTTATTAAAAAAAGTAATATTCGGTAATCCGGACTGGTCCGAGTGATTTGGCAGTTTTTAAAGTGTTTCTTTTTCAAAAAATAAAGTGGTTTTATTTTTAGATATAACATGATTTTTTGCGGGTTTTATCTAGAGAAATTGAGGCTGATATTTTAAATGGCATAATTTTTTTACTTATTAACCAATTATTATAAATAATAAAACAGATGAATAAAAGAATTCATAATAATCAATATTCAGGTGCAATTTTTATTGAACTCGAATAAAAGAATTCATAAGAATCAATATTCAGGTGCAATTTTTATTGAACTCGATCTTCCTGTTTATAAGAGAAAGTAACTTAATACATGGTTTTATATATATTATCTTATCATATTTATCTTGATCACAAATCCAAAAAAAAAAAAATTAATCATCTACAACAAGAAATTATCTACAACACTTATCATTATATTATTATTTGCACAACAACCGATTCGTTATAAAATCACAATTTGTCAAGATGGATGCTTACGAAATTCATCAGGACTCGAGTGATACCTCGTTAAAATCTTTACAGTAAAACTCTGTGGAAAAAACCCGAGCGAACGAAAAATAGTTTATATATGTCTTGTTAAAATCTTACTATGAAAAACCTAGTGGAACAAAGTCATAGTTAAGGAAAAATAATACAACATCTCTCACTACTTGATAATTGTTTCGTTAGAAACCTTGTTATGAAAAATCGCGTGAAAAAATCATAGACAAGAACAAAAAGCACAACTTTTACCGCCCTTTGTTGCAAGCTTCTCTTGAAATTATTAACTCTTCGTATACCGATCTTGTACATTGATTTGCCCAAAGTTGACGCAGATGATGAGTTAGTAAAAAGATCGATCACATTATCTTCAATTGTTGTCAATCTCTTTATGTAAAAATATAGCCTGTTTGATATTGTGAGGAAAACTGAGCATGTAATTTACCGGTTGCAAATATCTTCGAGTTGGAAAAAGGCTATACCTCACTAGTGTCATTTGTAAGATATGATAATGTATGAATTGCCCTTATCTATGATACTTCAAGACCAACTATATTTTCTTCATCAAATTGGCGAAAAAGATATTTTTAAACATCAATTCCTTCGAGGATTTCTATATATATCATCGTCAAGTCAACATATCCATGACAAATGCAACTATTTTCTCATAATCAGCTTCGAATATTTTGAGAAGCTTTGTTAAAATTAGCTCGTATCTCTGCTGTCCTTTGTCAATTATTTTTTTTTATTAACAATCTATTCAAATGTAGTTCTTGATACTCATTATTTTACATAATAACAAAAGACACATTGAGAGAAAAACAATCACCGATGATTATATCATTTTGATCCCATAATTTATGAGATAAAAAATAATTTGTTGAAAGCTCATCTTTTAATATGCTTGTTATTTTTCATAAATAATATCATTCAAATTAGATTCATTGAATTAATTGGTAGATCACGAACGTATTTGACATTTACTTGTAAGCAAAATAAAATATGTTCCTACAAAACATTGGTTTATTTCATAACCATTAGCCTATTTCCAACCTATTTTCAAAATCTTCAAAAGATTCAGTATAGTGCATTTATCCCACAACCAATATTTTTCAACACAAACTTTGGCTCCAAGCCAAAAATATATGTCAAATGAAATACTTTATCATAATCAGCTGACATAATATTTACAATATATGTTGCAAGTAATATATTGAATCTTCAAAATATGATCAATTTATTCTATGTTTGGTTAAGCGTGTATGAGTGAGAATAATACTAAGATAGATGGCCTCCAAACTCTCATGCTTTTGTGGCGATATTATAATTCGGTCTCCATTTCATATATGATAAAAATATTCTTTTTCTTTGAAGAATTAATCAACCATAAGAGAATGGATCACATTAATTAGAAAACTTTGAATATTCTCTCTCGTTATATTGTTCTCAATAAATAAAATACAAAAATCAAAATATCTAATCATTGTTTTGGAAGAATTGAAATTTAAAACTTCGATATACATTTTCAAATTCTTATAAATTAAACAAGGACATTTAGTCTAGCATGAACGTCATTTCAAATTGAATTTTGTGTTCCAACATTTTCAATACATGTACCACCACAACATGAAATAAAATTATTTATCATTCGTTTATAAATTAGAGAACTTTAAAATAAGTATAAACTTAAATCAAACGATTTGAAAATATAAAAAAAATATATTCACAATCAAAATTGAGAAATATCAAAATTCAGGAAATAGAAATATAAGCATCCAACATGTTCTTAAATTTAAAAAAAAACCTCAAAATTATAAAAATCATCATCAAATTGTATAATCAATTAATGCAATATCTCATGCATTTTATTGACTACTATAATTGGTTCAAAATAGTATAAATTATTTTATGTCATAAAAAAAATTAGGTGAATCAAGACAACACACATGAATTTTGTAAAATTTAGTTGAAGCAAAAATGTAAAACTTAACAGATTTAATAATAAATGATTATTTCTTTAATGTGATTTGGATTAAAAAGCTCAAGTCGTGTTATAGCAGAAAACAAGAAAGCCGAGAAATAAACTGAAATAAAATTAGTTCAATAATTAGTTAAATATAATGACTCAAAATTGTCGCAAATCAACTCACTGCAGTCATCGTGCATAGGCTACCTTCATCTTTGTTTCCCCGGTATGGATGACCGAATCAATTTATTTTGTTTATCATGTTTTTTTCGATTGATGGTGTTACAGTCTCACTGTCGCACATTGAAATTTTTCATTCAATAAACTATGCAGTTTATCATTGAACATCAAGTTCTATTGATAAAAAATAATGACAAATAATAGATATGTTTCTTTAGAATTGTAGTGTCCGATTATCTCTACAAATAATCTCATCGCTAATTACGTTGTTATGGATACCATTATAGGTTTAAAATGTTTATTACAATGTTTAAGTTCAGTATGACATGATATGTAGTAAATGTAGTATCGTTCATTTTATGAAATGGAATATGATTGTGCAAATTATGTAAATGCATTAATATTACTTATATGACATTGATGTATTAATAATAACATTGAAATGTGTAAAGATATTGTGATATTGATGGATATAGAAGTGATGTGTATTGAGAAACTGATGGATGGATGTTGGTAATTGTGGAAATGAATGTTGGGAAAATAATGAATGTTGGGAACATGTTTGAGGAGGTATAGATAGTGATTAATGAATTTGATGGGAAAGAGAAGATAACAATTGAAATGAGGATGATTTAGAAAGTCTACAAGGAAGAAAAAGACTTGAAAATTCGAGGGAGGGGCACCCAACGGCCAAAAAAGACCACCCCAGCGCCCTTGAGGCAAGAAAATTAAGTGCAGGGTCGAGGGGACGCACCCTGCAGAAACAGAGCATGCGCCTTAGCGGCTGAAAATGCTTGCCTCAACTCCTGGTTTGCGAATTTTTGACTTAAAACGTGAAGGTTTCATTATTTCTATCATTATTCATTTCCCATACACGAAAAATATAGAGAGAAAAAACTAGGTTCTTCATATTTCATCCTCCAATCGTCCCCAAACATCCATATTTAACTCTAATTGAAGTCATATTTGAGTTCTACAAGGAATTTGCAACTTAGGGTTGTAAATTTTCCTTCAATTCATAAGTTCATATATGTAAACCATGGAGTACGAGTAATATTCAAGAATTACATTGAAATGATGATGATAGCGTAATTTTGACAACCTAGTATAAAAAAACTACTTCAACAAGTGTTCTTAAGCTTTGAGAGTAAGTTGGGCTTATTATTTGATTTAATACATGAGAATAGTATGAATTTCATCATTATTTTCGAAAGATTCATGCCATTTGAAGATATATGTATTTGTATTATGCATTTTTTCAACAATTCACAGTACAACTGTCATTGTTATATACTGATCGAAATGTATCTTGCAAGTAAATGTTATGCTATGGAAATGAAAGCAAGTTATTTGATAAAATGAGCATGTTGATGACTGAACACGAGTGATTAATACCTGAACACTAACAACAAATATATATTTGAATCGATATTATGTCAATATCTTTTGATAAACTCAAATATTTAATTATTTTCTTTAGAAATATTGACAATTTCAGATCTTATATCAATATACTTTGAGAAATTGTAATGAATTTATTTATTTTTAAGATCCTAAAAAACTCAAAAAACTTTGATCCTATATAAATATTCTTCATGATTATTAACAAATATTGCATCGTTTTAATCAATATTATTTATAAATACTGATATATTTTATGTTAGATCTATATGTTTGGATAATATTTATAGATCTTGGATCTATTATCAATGTTAATCTTGAATCTATTTAGATTCTTAATATATATATATACTATCATATATAAGATCTTAATCATGAATATATTTATCTCTCATATGAAATGTGTTACTTTAGGGTTTTTTTTTAAAAATAATTTAACTTTTAAAATTTTTTTCAAAATTAATTTAAAAAAAAAAATATTAAAATTTTACGACAATCCGTGCTTTTGAAGCACGGACGGTGTCCACGTGGAGCATGGTCCGTGCTTCGTAAGCACGGACCCTGCTCCACGTTGGAGCGTCCGCGCTCTAGCCGTCCGCGCTTACGAAGCACGGACGCTCCAGCGTCCGTGCTTCGTTGGAGTCCGTGCTTCGTAGGAGCGAACGCTCCACGTGTCCCATTCCCCACCTTATCCCCCCTCCACCTTATCCCTCCTCATCTCCTCCTTCCTCCTTCTTAACCCATCCATTTTTCTCTTCTATTCTTCATAATTTTTCCTTCCGTCTCAAAAATTTTTCTACATCGGTGCTTACTATATATTGAATTTTAGAAGATCGACAACATATTTCAGAATGGCAGAGAATCGAGATCCTGAAGATCCCAGTGTCCTCTATTTACAAGAGACACATATGTCATCAACAATTTCTTCCTTAACTGTTGTTGATATTATCAAAGTGAAGAGGTCAGACAATTTGATTTGGAAGTTATACACTGATAATTATATACACAATCGTGTGCTTACATTTTTGAATCATATGGGTTTCTATGGAGTTTTAGAATGTGGCTCACAAGTTTTTGATAATCATTTGCTTATTGCTCTTGTTGAACGTTGGCGACGCAAAACACACACGTTTCATTTTTCATGTGGTGAAGCAACCGTCACATTGCAAGATGTTTCAATAATTTGGGGCTTAACAATTGATGGTGAAGTAGTAACTGGAATAGATGTGTCACATAAAGTTGAGGAATGACAACACATCTGTTTGGATTTGTTGGGATTTTTGCCATTATCAAAACATTTGAAAGGTGGTCATCTGTCTATGACTGCACTATACGATCATTGTATGTCTAACCTTGTTACTGATGATACTTCAGAAGTAGATGTTAAATTTACACGTTGTGTAGCTTTAATGATTATTGGAGGAATAATGCTCCCTGACTATCAAGGAGGGTCTGCTAGACTAATATTTTTGAAACTGCTACGGGATATTGATAACGTGAAGCCTTATAGTTGGGGTAGTGCAATTTTAGCATTTCTATACCGTGAGTTGTGTAACGCTTCACGTATAGAGAAGACAACAAAGGCTGGACCTTTATATATCCTGCAGGTATCGTTAATGTAATGTGATTATTTAACACAAGTTTTTTGGTAATTTTGTTGAACTATTTTTATTATTGTTAGCAGATATGGGCATGGAGCAGGATTAAATGTGTTAACCCCGACCGAGGTGGGTTAACATTAGGTGTACCTCCCGTTGATCCAGATGCTATTATTCCAGTTTCTCCGTATGGTGCACGGTAATATTTAAAAATTATTGTGATAATATCATATATATCTTGTATAAATTTTTGATATGTAATTTTTTTTTTAAAATTGTAGGTGGAAAATTGAATTTAGTTACACACATTTGTAAGAATTATAAGGGATTCTATAGATCGTATGAATAATAACGAGGTATTATTTAATTTTAATATTTAATAGTGATTAAATGAAGATTATTTTGTTTTGAGTAGATGAATTTCTAATTTGAACAATTTAATTTTTTACAGTTTAATTGAGTCGTTTATCAGAAGAATGACATAGATGTGAAGACGATTATTGATTCATATGACAACGAAATATGGCGATGTGTTTGTCCTCTTATATGCTTTGACATTGTGGAGATGCACCATCCTAATCGGGTGATGCGACAATTTAGAAGACGACAATCAATTCCAAGGTCTGCCGTCGACAATGATGATATGCATAATATCACCAGAATAGGACATCGAAATACCGATTGAAGAGATTATCATAGAAATTCAATTGAGTTGTGGAATAATAAAATGAGATATGTTGCTAAAGGGGTGCGACACAGGCGATCGATGCAAACTGACGAAGACTACTTCCAATGGTATAATCAAATAACTGTGCACCATATCACCTGTTGTTTTTGTCGTTTGTTTTCAACCATATTCGTACAATACTTTTGTTGGACAATATAATGTTCAA
Source organism: Primulina huaijiensis (assembly GCF_012295235.1). Classification (NCBI taxonomy): domain Eukaryota; kingdom Viridiplantae; phylum Streptophyta; class Magnoliopsida; order Lamiales; family Gesneriaceae; genus Primulina; species Primulina huaijiensis. The sequence goes on along the minus strand of NC_133319.1, from coordinate 3,886,982 downwards.
CAAAATTTCAGTACGCCTTCTTCATTTTCACATCAGTCGTCAATCGGGTGGGGAGGTGACATGGTTACGCAATCAACTGGGTTTGCAGGAACCTCTGCTATTATTCCGTCAACCGAATTGAATGTTGCAGGAACCTCAACTACGCAACCTGGTTTTTTCAGTGATTCAGGGTTTAGGGACTTTCGTTCGTTTGGTCAGCCGGAATTTCAGAGTCCGTATTGGTCGAACACACAAAGTTTTACGAATATGCTTAATGTTGATCCTCAGCATCTTGTTCATGACACTCGACCACAGAGGAATTTTATTTCACCTATCATTTTTCCAGGTTACTCAAATGAGGAAAATTCTGAACATGTAGGATTGCGTAGAGGGACGAGAAGACGCAATCCACCTGATTGTGGGACCGGGAGCCATTTGTATCATTATAATTATGACGATGATTTTTTCATTTAATTGTAACTGTATCAATTCTATTATTGTATTTATTGATTTTTTGCATCATATAAATTGTATCATTTCTACAATATATTGATAATATGGGAAAGATAAGCGGAATATCAGATGGAAAAAATCATAAGTGCCGACTAAAAACAAACGCTAGCGGTAGAACCTGATTGTTCGCATCCAGAGTGACACCGATCAACATTTTGTGCTTGTATTTTGTATACAAGTATGTACCATCGACACTTATTATTTTCCGACAATGCCGAAACCCATCAACACACGGCTGGAATGCCCAGAAAACATAGTTCAGTGTCTTACTCATTTCAGTGTTGGCTCTGAGATGCTTCCACTCGACAGCTGTTCTCGAATTATATTTGGACAAAGCACGCATATATTTGGGAAGTAATTGAACGGAGCTCTCCTATGGCGCCCCAAACCTCGCCACGTAATCATACAACATGTGACGTCATATGCATAAAATTTTTCTTTTCAACGACGTAATAATATAATGCATATACGACAAAATAGTGCAATCACCACACTATCTACGTCAATGCTGCAGAAACAGTATAATACATACACACATACAACTCAAGTAGACCATTACTATACTGTTTCTATCTACTGACAACTACAGGACTGTTTGACTAGACACACCTAGCCCTACACCACTATCCTGTCTCACAGCAGAGTCCTGTAACCTGTCAAAAAGAAACAACACCCCAAAAAGTGAGCATACACAACAATCATCATCGTAATACATAACAGTTATATTATCAACAATATAAAATATAACTGGAATGATAACAGAAATACTCCCTTTGCTGTCTCTGGACAATCCAACCACCAACGATATCAACGTCATCACTCCCATACTACTGCAACAACAACATTGACGATACGTCGCACCCCAACACCGGCGACAGCAATATCATCGAACGAACAACATCAACATGACGTCTCCCAACAAACGACAGCCAACAATATCAACGAAAATAAACAACAACAGATATAATATCAAATCACTCAATACAGTGATTTATCATCGTTCAACGCAATAGTATTCATCAATACTAAACAATAATAACATATGCTCGTACGTCAACACGTACCTGATAATCGAGTATATATAAAGTCTGGCTATTTCTTTGATCCCGAGGCTTGTGATGTATCTAAATAATTCAACAACAATTATCAGATCATTATCACCGTATCAACACAATTATAACAACCTCAATATAGCACAGCAAATAGCCCAACAACAATTAATTCAACAAACTCTACAACTCGATTATAAATTCTTATCGTTCAACAATTAATATGTCGGTGTATTTTATTTCACCATACTAACATCAAATACACCCTAATTAATTAACTTCAAATAATAGGCTATTTTTACAACATCCGTCAAATTAGGAAAACTTTATATCAACATGTAGTCTATACTTCGTAGACCCCGAATATATAATCAGAATTAATAACAACTTACAAACAACTCTCCAATCTCAATCCAACGATTAAAAATCCCTAATTATAATAAATTGGGAATAATTCAAAATAACACCACTATAATCATCTCTACTTCGTTAAAATCATACACTATTCAACAATCTTCAATTTCTGTACGATTTAACAATTTATCGGATTTATTCCAAAAATCGACGAATTTCAAACATCACCAAAACTATAAAATTTATACCTCAAATCGAAGAACTCGTATCAACGATCCCAAAACTGAAGTCGGTTCGTCGATTGGATAAACCGGTAAGTCACACGACCGAAAAGAAACATCCGAAAACTTTATTTCTTATTCTCTCGTTCTTTCTGCTGTGTCTTCTGTTGAAAGATTGAAACTCACGTTCGTGAGTTTCAAAGTTATCAACTTTCATTTTTCATTTTTTTATATTATATTATATTAATAAAATAATATAATATAATATATAATATTTAACATTTCCAACGCCGATATATCCATTTGGATCAGTCAAACGATCAAATTTTCCAAAACTCAAAACATGAAACTTCTATATCTTTGAGTTTTCTACGTTATATCCAAATTTCAAATCATTTGGATTTCGTATGACCAAAATATGTCATATTTCATTCTTTAAAAATCATTCATTATTTAGTAATCTCACATTACTAAATTAACAACTTGTGATATTTTCTTCAGGCATTACATTTCTNAAAGGATCTGGCTCGTACTTCCGCAACATCGACACATGAAACACATCATGAACACCAAATAAAGATGCAGGTAGAGCCAATCGATAAGCCAAAGTGCCTATCTGCTGCAATATCTCATACGGGCCAACATATCTCGGTGCCAACTTTCCTGTCATACCAAATCGTACTGTACCACGAAAAGGAGACACTTTCAAAAATACTCGATCGCTCTGCTGAAACTCCAAGGGTCTTCGTCTTTTATTTGCATAGGCGGCCTGTCTATCTTGAGCTGCTTTCAATCGCTGCTGTATCAACTTTACTTTCTGTTCCATCTCAAGAATCATCTCAGGACCTGTGACTACAGCTCGATCAACATCATCCCAGTATAAAGGAGATCTAAAACGTCTCCCATACAATGCCTCAAATGGAGCCATCTGAATACTACTCTGATAACTATTGTTATACGCAAACTCCACCAATGTAATAGATGAATGCCAAACAGATTTAAAATCCATAACATAAGCACGCAACATATCCTACAGCGTCTGAATAGTACGCTCAGTCTGACCATCTGTCTGGGGATGATAATCTGTACTCAATCTCAACTCTGTCCCCATCGCAGTCTGCAATCCTTCCCAAAAATGAGAAGTAAATCGAGGATCTCTATCAGATATAATAGACACTGGAATCCCATGCAACCGTACGATCTCTCGTATATATAACTGTGCCATCGTCAAATATGTACTATTCATGCTATAAGGTATAAAATGTGTAACTTTCGTCAATCGATCAACAATCACCTAAATAGCATCAATAGTCCCAGTGCTTCTTGGCAAATGAGTCACAAAATCCATCGATATGTGCTCCCATTTCCAAGTCGGCACTTCTAAACTCCTCAATTCACCTCCTGGCCTTCTCCTCTCAGCTTTGATCTGTTGACAATTGAGACATCGACGTACAAAATCAATTACATCACGTGTCATTCCTTTCCACCAAAACTGAGAGCGTAAATCCTTATACATCTTCTTGCCACCAGGGTGGATAGAATATCGACTACAATGTGCACGCCGCAACAGGCCTTGGCGCAAATCAGGTGTATCAGGAACTACCCATCTATCATTCATCCTCAAACTGTCATCGTCAGCTACTCTAAAATGAGTATCTTGTTTCCGAGAAACTAACTCCTTCCATCGCTGAACTCTCTCATCTGTCCTCTGTGCATCACGAATACAACCATATATATCAGGTTCATCCAATAAGGTAGATACCTGGATAGGAGTCGTCGAAATATCAAAATCATATCCCAAAGAACAACAAGACATCATCATAGCTGATAAACGACTCACATCCTCTGCAGTACAACTAACTTTACGACTCAATGCATCAGCTGTAAGATTAGCTCGACCAGGATGATATTCAATCTCACAATCATAATCTTTCAACAAATCTAACCACCGTCTCTGCCTCATATTCAACTCTGTCTGAGTAAACAAAAATCTCAGACTCTTATGATCCGTATAAATCGTAAACGAGGTACCATATAAATAGTGTCGTCATATCTTCAAGGCAAAGATAATGGCTGCCAACTCCAAATCATGCACAGGGTACCTTGTTTCATGTGGTTTCAGCTGTCTCGAGGCATATGCCACAACATGTCGATCCTGCATCAAAACACATCCCAACCCATGTAATGATGCATCAGTATAAACAACAAACCTTTCATTTTCTGTTGGGATTGATAACACCGGTGCGGTCGTCAGTCGGTGCTTCAACTCCTGAAAACTCCTCTCACATGTTTCAGACCACTGAAATCGCACACCTTTCTGAGTCAACTGTGTCAAAGGTCTAGCAATCTTTGAAAATCCCTCGATAAATCGACGATAATAACCTGCAAAACCCAAGAAACTACGGATCTCTGGTACAGATGTAGGTGCAGACCACTGTAACACGGCTTCGACTTTCGTTGGATCAACAGAAATCCCACCTCTCGATATAACATGACCCAAGAAAACCACTCGATACAACCAAAACTCACACTTACTGAGTTTGGCATACAACTGTCTATCTTGCAGTACCTTTAATACTGAACGTAAATGCCCAACATGCTCAGCCTCACTCCTGGAATATATCAATATATCATCAATAAACACAATAACAAACCGATCGAGATAAGGCTGAAATACTCTGTTCATCAAACTCATGAACACAGCTGGAGCATTCGTCAACCCAAACGGCATAACTAAAAACTCATAATGCCCATATCTGGTCTTGAATGCTGTCTTCTGAATATCCTCCTCTCTAACTCGTATCTGATGATATCCTGACCTCAAATCAATCTTCGAATATACTGAGGTTCCCTGCAACTGATCAAACAAATCATCAATACGAGGGAGGGGATATTTATTCTTAATCGTTACCTTATTCAGCTGTCGATAGTCAATACAAAGCCGCATCATTCCATCTTTCTTTCTTACAAATAAGACTGGTGCACCCCAAGGCGATACACTAGGACGAATGTATCCCTTGTCCAGCAAGTCCTGCAACTGGGCTTTCAACTCTCTCAACNAAAACCCAAGAAACTACGGATCTCTGGTACAGATGTAGGTGCAGACCACTGTAACACGGCTTCGACTTTCGTTGGATCAACAGAAATCCCACCTCTCGATATAACATGACCCAAGAAAACCACTCGATACAACCAAAACTCACACTTACTGAGTTTGGCATACAACTGTCTATCTTGCAGTACCTTTAATACTGAACGTAAATGCCCAACATGCTCAGCCTCACTCCTGGAATATATCAATATATCATCAATAAACACAATAACAAACCGATCGAGATAAGGCTGAAATACTCTGTTCATCAAACTCATGAACACAGCTGGAGCATTCGTCAACCCAAACGGCATAACTAAAAACTCATAATGCCCATATCTGGTCTTGAATGCTGTCTTCTGAATATCCTCCTCTCTAACTCGTATCTGATGATATCCTGACCTCAAATCAATCTTCGAATATACTGAGGTTCCCTGCAACTGATCAAACAAATCATCAATACGAGGGAGGGGATATTTATTCTTAATCGTTACCTTATTCAGCTGTCGATAGTCAATACAAAGCCGCATCATTCCATCTTTCTTTCTTACAAATAAGACTGGTGCACCCCAAGGCGATACACTAGGACGAATGTATCCCTTGTCCAGCAAGTCCTGCAACTGGGCTTTCAACTCTCTCAACTCTGCTGGTGCCATTCTGTAAGGAGCACGAGAAATAGGAGAAGTACCTTGCATCAACTCAATCCCAAACTCCACCTCACGGACTGGTGGGAAGCCTGGAATCTCATCAGGAAATACATCAGCAAACTCAGCAACTACAGGTATCTCCTCTATTCCCACCTCCTTCTTCTTCTCTGTCACATCTACAGCATAAATAAGATAACCCTCATGGCCATGCTCCAATAACCGAGACATCCGGATAGCAGATACCAACGGAACACGAGGACGAGAACCCTTCCCATAAAATGTCCAACGCTCTTTCTCATCGGTATAAAAATATACTACTCGCTGCTAACAATCAACAGTCGCACAATATCTCCTCAACACATTAATTCCCACAATACAATCAAAATCAGTCATCTCTAGAATAATCATATCAGATCTCAACTCATAGCCCTCATAAGAAATAATACCATCTGATATCATCGATACCACCGATATATCAACTCCAGAGGGTGTCGAAACAGAAAGAGGCATAGACAATGGAGACGAGCGCATATGATGCTCGACCACAAACCTCTTCGATATAAATGTATGCGAGGCACCTGTATCAACAAGAATATAAGCAGGATAAGAACATAAATAACACTTACCCGCTATCATCTCTTCTCGTGCCTCCTCTGCCTGCTCCCGTGTCAACGCATACACCTGTGCCTGAGGCGGACCAGCTCCCTGTCTACATGGCTGTCCTCCAGAAGGTCGTGGTGTAAACTGCTGAGGCTGTCGTCCTCCTCTCTCTGAGGGTCTACCTCTATCACTCCTGGGCTCTCGCTGTCCCTCACGGCTAGGACACTGTCTCGCTATATGGCCAACACCGCCACACTCAAAACAGGTGATCTCGGTCTGTGTGCACTGTCTAATCAGGTGAGGTCCCCCACAACGAAAACATCTCACTGCTCTGGACTCCCCTCTCTGCCCCTGAACAGACTGAGAACTGCCTCCATGACTCTCAACACGTCGTGAATCAAATCGGCGCTTCCCAGATGATGCTGAAGAAGATGATGAACCCTTCTGATATTTAAAGGACTGTCCCTGTGGTCGCAATGACTCCCTAGTCGGCTCTGATAATCGTCTCTGAGCCCCATACTCTTGCATCACCAACTCAGCCATCTCAGCCCTTGTCACTGCATCCTCAAATGATACCGGGTTATTTGATTGCACACGATCAAATAACTCTAACTTCAACCCTTTCAAGAAGTGTCTCATCTTAGCATGAACATTCGTAGCAACATGCGGCACATATTTCAGCAATGCAGAATATCGAGTCTCATACTCAGCAATAGACATACTACCCTGTCTCAAATCTTCAAATTCTTTCTCTTTCTTTTGCCTGGCTGCTATAGAAAAATATTTATCAAGAAAACGAGACCGAAACACATCCCAATCAACAGTACGGCCCTGAGCTCTCAATCCGGCCTCCGTCGTCTGCCACCACAATAATACATTCCGCGAAAGCTGAAATGTAGCCAATCGTAACCAAGCAGATCTAGCACACGGTGCAGTCACAAATATCTGCTCTATCCTCTCAATCCACTCCTCCCCTCGCTCGCCAGTCTCAGAGCTATCAAATTTCGGAGGAAGATAACTGCTGAGCTGTGCCAAAGTCAACTCACCAGGCAATAAAGGCTGATCTGCAGGTGCCTGTCCCATAGGAGGAGGTGGCAATGGATTCATCTGCCCAAACCCACTGTCAACCTCGTCCGTTTCCTCGCGTGGATGTACATGTTCTCTAGCTGCCATAACTGGAAATCAAATTGTTAATCATAACATTTAACAATTACAATCCAGTAATCATCATCACACCTTTCGCACGAAAGCACACGCAACTAAAGAACAATCAATCATACCAAGAAATCATCAAAAACAAGTCAAATGCACAGACACGCGCAAATAATATCGCCATCTAACTCCCTCATCACAAACCCAACTTCTAACCATCCCAGACATCTAACATATGCTCTGATACCACCAATTGGGGCGCCCCAAACCTCGCCACGTAATCATATAACATGTGACGTCATATGCATAAAATTTTTCTTTTCAACGACGTAATAATATAATGCATATACGACAAAATAGTGCAATCACCACACTATCTACGTCAATGCAGCAGAAACAGTATAATACATACACACATACAACTCAAGTAAGACAATAACTATACTGTTTCTATCTACTGTCAACTACAGGACTGTTTGACTAGACACACCTAGCCCTTCACCACTATCCTGTCTCACAGCAGAGTCCTGTAACCTGTCCAACAGAAACAGCCCCCCAAAGGGTGAGCATACACAACAATCATCATCGTAATACATAACAGTTATATTATCAACAATATAAAATATAACTGGAATGATAACAGAAATACTCCATTTGCTATCTCTGGACAATCCAACCACCAACGATATCAACGTCATCACTCCCATACTACTGCAACAACAACATCGACGATACGTCGCACCCCAACACCGGCGACAGCAATATCGTCGAACGAACAACATCAACGTGACGTCTCCCAACAAACGACAGCCAACAATATCAACGATAATAAACAACAACANTAATAACATATGCTCGTACGTCAACACGTACCTGATAATCGAGTATATATAAAATCTGGCTATTTCTTTAATCCCGAGGCTTGTGATGTATCTAAATAATTCAACAACAATTATCAGATCATTATCACCGTATCAACACAATTATAACAACCTCAATATAGCACAGCAAATAGCCCAACAACAATTAATTCAACAAACTCTACAACTCGATTATAAATTCTTATCGTTCAACAATTAATATTTCGGTGTATTTTATTTCACCATACTAACATCAAATACACCCTAATTAATTAACTTCAAATAATAGGCTATTTTTACAACATCCATCAAATTAGGAAAACTTTATATCAACATGTAGTCTATACTTTGTAGACCCCGAATATATAATCAGAATTAATAACAACTTACAAACAACTCTCCAATCTCAATCCAACGATTAAAAATCCCTAATTATAATAAATTGGGAAAAATTCTAAACAACAACACAATAATCTTCTCTACTTCGTTAAAATCATACGCTATTTAACAATCTTCAATTTCAGTATGATTTAACAATTTATCGGATTTATTCCAAAAATCGACGAATTTCAAACATCACCAAAACTATAAAATTTATACCTCAAATCGAAGAACTCGTATCAAAAATCCCAAAACTGAAGTCGGTTCGTCGATTGGATAAATCGGTAAGTCACACGACCGAAAAGAAACATCCGAAAACTTTATTTCTTATTCTCTCGTTCTTTCTGCTGTGTCTTCTGTTGAAAGATTGAAACTCACGTTCGTGAGTTTCAAATTTATCAACTTTCAATTTTTTTTTAATATTATATTATATTATATTAATAAAATAATATAATATAATATATAATATTTAACATTTCCAACGCCGATATATCCATTTGGATCAGTCAAACGATCAAATTTTCCAAAACTCAAAACATGAAACTTCTATATCTTTGAGTTTTCTACGTTATATCCAAATTTCAAATCATTTGGATTTCGTATGACCAACATATGTCATATTTCATTCTTTAAAAATCATTCATTATTTAGTAATCTCACATTACTAAATTAACAACTTGTGATATTTTCTTCAGGCATTACATCTCCTATGTACCATAAGCAATTTCCATAGCACGTTTCAAACTTCGTCATGTCTTCGTGTACGAGATTTGATATCCATATTTATCTTTCACATTTTCGATGATATACTTAATTTCGTACGCAGGATCACAACGAACAACTCTCAATAGATCGATTATAAATGATCGATTATATATACTAAAAAATTTCAATACCAGTACAATTATTTTACTCCACGTGAACTTCTGAATATTCACGTGAAGGCTTCAGAAAAGAAAATCGAATGGACAGAAAAAAGCGAAAAAAAAAATAGATATTTACAGAGTCCGTGCTTCGTAAGCACGGACCGATGCTCCACGTGGGAGTGTCCGCGCTTTGTAAGCGTGGAGGCGTCCGCGCTTTGTAAGCGCGGACGTTCCAAGGTGGAGCATGATCCGTGCTTACGAAGCACGGACCGTGCTCCACGTGGGCACCGTCCGTGCTTCGTAAGCACGGATTGCCGTAAAATTGTCATTCTTTTTTTTTAAAATTAATTTTGAAAAGAATTTTAAAAATTAAATTATTTTTAAAAAAAACCCGTTACTTTAGAGATATCAATATTCAACTGCAAAATCATGAATGTTCTTCGCACCAATCTATGAATAATTATAATCGTACTACTTCTATAGCTCTAATGAATATATTGTAAAATCGAATATCGATGTGCTATTTTAGGAGCATCAACAAGATATGATTTTTTTTTCATTCTCAGTTGGTTACAACCTCGTGATGACAACATATTATAATTCATAAAAGAAGATAGAGATGAATACAGAGAATTCACAAGTGCCAATAACCAAATGAAATTTTCATTGAAATCAATCATCTATTTATAGGAGAAATAGCATAATAAAAATCATTACATACGTTATCTTATCATATTTATCTTGATCACAAATCTAACTAAATAACCACAATCATGTACAACAAGAAATTATCTATGATACCATTAACTTATTATTTAAATACCTATTTCCAAGCATAACTTCGTTTGAATAAAACAATAAAACTGCTTTTGAAAAATTAAAATTTATCTTTGATTTAACAAGAATGCTTTTTTAGATCATAATAATGACGATTGCACCTCAAGTCAAAGAAAGCGATATAAAATGAAAAAATAGTTAAAACCATGAACTTATTTTCAACATCTGTCCAAGGGAACGTCAAATTTTACCAGTTCTCTATAATTTACTAATAAAGAAATAATCACGGTATAAAGGTCACGAGTTTATTCCAAACTTGTACCAAATTAGTAATACCAGTATAATCAACCCTATATTTTTTCCCTTTGGTGAACAAAAACTTTAATTTTTTTTTTTAAAAAAAATGTCTAAAATCAACTATTTTATTATTAAATTAATCCATAATTCTTCTCCAAGTTATGTGAGTAATGCCAACAGACCCAACAAATAAATTTCGAAATTAGTTACATATATAAATATAAAAAAAATTGTGGAAAAATAAATATGTTTGTTTATTATATTATTATTCTAAACTTTTGTTCAAAGACAGGCGTGAAGACTGTGAATTCGAACAAATAAAGCAAAAGACCAATATAAAAATAATATTTTGTTGGAAAAAAATAAATATATTTGTTATTCTAAACTTTTGTTCAAAGGTTGGTGTGAAGACTCTGAATTTTAATAAATAAAGCAAAAAAAGACCAATCGACATTGACTCTTACAATCAACGACAAACAGGTACTGTGTACCTTTATTATTACTGTTGTAGTGTATTAATTCGGAATCTAGCTGCCCGTAGTATATCTCACTGCTGCCCGTCCTCACACGCTCTCTCTGACACGGTCAGCTTTTTTCTCTAAAATAACCTATGTAAAGTTGTAAACCACTTTCTTCTCCGCCACCACGTCCAGAAGGCGGCGTGTATGTCCGGTTGGAGTAGCAGCGACGCCACCTGTGCATACATATATACGCAGAAAGGTTGCGGGTATTGATTTTGAGGAGGAATAATGGGTCAGGGCCTGAGTTGCGGAAGTGGGGAGGAATTGGGATTGTTTAGCGCCGTGCAACTGGGAGATTTGGAAACTGTTAAGGAAGTTATGGGCAAGAATTCAGCTCTTGTTCACAGCTCCACGGTGTATGATCGCAACTCGGCTTTGCATATTGCTGCAGACAATGGCCAGATCGAGGTGGGATTCTTGATTTTTCTTTTCTAGGATTATGAAATTTATTCGGATGTTTAGTTTGGTTTATGGTGATTTTTCTTTTGTGGGTTTCAGGTTCTTTCTTTTCTTCTGGACGTATCTTTCAAACCGGATGTGTTGAATCGATTCAAGCAGGTGCCTTTGTATTTCTTTTCTCCTTTTATTTCGTGTATAAATAAATAATGTATGGTTGAGTGTAAAGTTAGGAGTTTGAATCGGAAATTATGGATGTGTAGTCCTTCGCACGTAGACCTCCCATGATTTTGATATTGCCGGCAACTTATTTATTTTATTGTGGGATGGGAATATTTTCTGGTTTTAAAAATATTTGCATATGATTTTTCAACATTTTTTTCTGTGAGTGCTACTACTGGCTACTTAAATATTTGATCTTGGGTGTGATTCTGTTGTTTGTAGACTCCATTGATGTTGGCTGCGATGCGTGGCGATATCTCCTGCGTTAATAAGCTGATTGAAGCTGGTGCCAATGTAAGCATTCCAAACTAAGTGCCATTCTCTGACTCTCCGAATACACCAAAAATTGTGCTAATTCTAATGTAAAGAACCTGAAATAATAATGAGTGGAGCGATGCAAGTTTTATACAAAACTTCAAATATATAAAACCAATAATTTCTGAAACTAATTCTCAGTGGCGTGAAGGGTGAAGTTTAATGTTATTTTACATTCCTAACTTTGAGCTTTGGAAACAGATTTTAATGTTTGATGCACGTAGTGGGAGAACCTGCTTGCACTATGCTGCTTACTATGGCCACTCCGGCTGCCTTCAGGCCATTTTATCCGCTGCCAGCACCTCCCCAGTGGCTGCTTCTTGGTAGGCCTTCTCCGACTTTGATTAAACTAGTATGAAATAGTGAAATTCCTTCCAATCTTTCATTATAAGTCGCAGTTCTAATCAGTTTCTCTGTTTTTTGCAAAAAATTGTTTTAGGGGATATTCCCGTTTCGTTAGCATCAGAGATCGTAAAGGAGCGACACCGTTGCACTTGGCGGCTCGTCAAAGACATCCTGAATGTGTTCACGTATTGTTGGGCAATGGAGCCCTTGTTTCTGCTTCAACTGGTGGATACGGGTAGGGTAATGTTGTCAATTCAAGTCCATAGTCGTGCCCTTGGTGTATTTGACATGGTTTTTCTAATTACCTTGTGCTATACTACAGCTTTGCGGGTAGTAATCCCCTGCATTTTGCTGCAAGAGGAGGCTCTCTTGATTGCATTAGAGAATTGCTGGCTTGGGGTGCAGATCGAATTCAGCGAGACGCATCAGGGTATTTTTCTTGTGCTTTTCATTAGTTTTTGATGTACAGAAAAAGCAATTTAACATTTGGTTAATATTTTTCATGCTTGTCTCAATACAATATCATTTACTTGTCAGCTTCTTCATGTCAAATTTCTTCAAGGAATACTGTTTTATTACTATTGTCATATTGAAGGAAGAAACTTTCAAGAAAAATAGACGAAGGCAGTTTTTTCATAATATCGGTTTTCTTATTTCTCGAAGTTTATGTATGAAGAGTTTATTTCTCTCAACCGTGCACTCTATTTCATTAGTTAATACACATTTCATTTTCCAATCAACGTAACATAAAATGAGGATTTTGTTTAACATTATTTAGGAGAATACCGTACACAATAGCTTTAAGGCATCACCATGAAGCATGTGCAGCTTTGCTGAATCCTTCATCCCCGGAGCCTCTTGTCTGGCCATCATCTTTGAAATTCATAGGTGAGCTTAATCAGGAGGCAAAATCTCTGTTGGAACATGCCCTGATGGAGGCCAATAGAGAGAAGGAGAAAACGATATTAAAAGGAACCGTTTATTCGCTGCCATCTCCATCAGCATCTGACTCTGGTATTGATGATAACATGTCTGAGGTAATCCACTATTATCTCTGTAAGACGTTCCTTCCTATCTTCTGTTTCTTCCTTGACCTCTGTTCGGATGTTTTTACGCTTTGGCTTCTATTTCTTGAATGTGTCATATTGGACGAGGACTTATTGGTTTATGTGTCACCATTTCAAGATAAACTATAAATACGTCACAAGAATTTTACATAAAGGTCCATGATCCAATCTTGGCAAATATGTATTGTTTCGAAGGAATCATGTGATCTATCCAAATTTTCTTATGTAGGCAAGTGACTCGGAGCTTTGCTGCATATGTTTTGATCAAGCTTGCGCCATTGAAGTTCAAGAATGTGGGCACCGAATGTGTGCGCATTGCACACTCGCCTTGTGCTGTCACAACAAGCCCAACCCTACAACCGCGTGCCACTCTGTACCCGTTTGCCCTTTCTGCAGAAGTAGCATTGTCAAATTAGTGGTGGCTAAGGTTGTCGAAACTGAAAATGACAATCCTAGAAAATCTTGGAGGTCTCGGAATTTGAGTGAGGGAAGTAGCAGCTTTAAGGGCATATCTTTTGGGAAAATGGGTGGCCGTGGTTCAGGCAGAATCATAGCCGAGAAAGAATGGCTCGATAAACCATTAACGCTCGATACATAGCAGCCAGCACTCGACCGTCGAATTGGGATCGAAGCGGATCATATTCTCTTCAAGTATAGTTACACAGAGCTTAAGAAATAAGTGAATAATTCACATTAGCAGGTGTGAATCACTTCGTCGTAAATAGGAAGGTGGTGTTGATTCTTTTCAATCTTGAACTTCAAAATTATTAGTTGCTTCCCTATTTTGTGAAACTTGTAACAAAAATACGTAAGAAGGTTTTCGTGAGCTTAGTTAATGAATGTGTACTGTTGTACATATTGCCCCTTTCATGAAACTTAATCAGAGTGTAAAAATAAATATTTAGTATAGTAGATTATATTTAAATATATTTTGTAGTTATTTTTGCGAGAATTTTATTCGAGATGTTTTTTTTTTCATGAAAGTAAATAGTATTCATTAGAATATATATTAAGATATCAAGGAATTGCAAAAGAATTAATGATGAAATTGTGTACACTAAAAGATAAAAACTTGTGTGAGACGGTCTTACGGGTTGTATTTTTTGAGACGGATCTCTTATTTGGGTCATCTATGAAAAAATATTATTTTTTATGTTAAGAGTATTATTTTTTATTGTGAATATCGGTATGATTGATCTGTCTAACAAATAAAGATTCGTGAGATCGTCTCACAAAAAACTTACTCCCGCTAAAAAACGATAGTAAATTCATGCTAAACGAGATTAATAACTTACACAAGCTTTAACTAAAATAGGGTGGGGTAAATTCATGCTCCACACTTACAATCATTGTACACCATTTTAAAACAATTTGAAATACATATATTTTTTAAATTATTGGCGTATAATCATTGCGATTTTTTTTTTATTGGTATAGAATAACTTGTTCGTTAAAATATCAATCTGGCAAGATGAATAATTTGGAAATTCATCAGGATTCAAGTGCTATTTCGTTAAAATATTGACAATAAAACCATATGGGAAAAATCTGAGCCAAATAAAATTACTGCAGCAATAGATTTTTTCTTTGGATGTTCCCCGATGATGGATAAGCTTCGTTAAAATCTTAATAGGAATAATTCAGTAGGACAAAATCTTAGTGAAAGAAAAAGAGCATGACATATCTCGCTACTTTTTAATTATCTAATTAAATACATTGTGATGAAAAATCATGTGAGAGAAACCATAGACAAGGAAAAAACTACAAATTTTATTGTTCTCCCTACAGTAAACATCACTTGAAATTTCAGTATCGAATAAATAAAACGACAACACATTCTCAATGATATTTTTTAGCTCTATTTTTATCATCTTCAATGTTGGAAACATTTCTTTGCAATAATAACAAATGAGAAATTATATCGCAAAAATCTTATTGTTATTAATTAAAAATATTTTATGATAAATTTAAAATATTTCCAACATATTTTCAACCTCTTCCAAAAAATCATTGTAGTTCATTTGTCGCATCGATATCTTTCAACACATGAACTTTGGCTCCAAGCCAAAAATTAATATCCAATGAGATATTTCATCATAATCAATTGGCATAATATTTACACCATATTCTCAAAGTCATATAGTGCATCCTCAAAATATGACGCATTTATTCTCAAAATTGAAAATTTGGTTTTAATAGTTGATTTGAGCCAAAATAATTCAACTAAACTATTTTGTTTTGAACAACATATTTATAAGTCAAAAAATAAGAATTCGTAAAATATTACTTATTTATTTCAAATACTATGTGGATTCCTTGTCAATTTGAGTTAATGATAGCAATATCAAATTTAATAAGTCAAAAAATAAGAATTCGTAAAATATTAAAATCTTCTGGATCTTTGCCTAAAAGAATCAGTCTATCATGAATATCATTTCACATTGAATTTTTTGTTCCTAAATTTGCAATACATACAAGAAAACATGTAATAAAATTCTTTATCAATGATTTTAAAACAATAATAAAACTTTAAAATAAATGCCAATTTTAATCAAATAACTTTGAAAAAAAAAGTCAAAAATTATATTCACGATCAAAATTGAGAAATATCAAAATTTAGGAAATAAAAATCTAACAATCCAATATGTCTTGGAAAAATCTCAAATTAGAAAAATCATCACCAAATTGCATAAAAAATTAATGCAATATCTCATGCAATTTATTGACTAATAAAATAAATTCACAAAATTTCATGTCATCAAAAAATTTAAATCAATATTTAGAAGTTTATATAATTAATACATTAGGTTTATACACCAAACTAAAAATATAAATTATCATTATCGAATCAACTAAATAATAAAATCAAATATCGAAAAAGTTACAAAAACATATGCCCATTTACGACCTGATAAATAACTATTATTTTTGTTAATTCAAGAATTTTATGTTTTGGTGTTAATAAATAATTAAGATAAAACTGATTTTAGCTAAAACTGATCTACATTTGAACTCAAAACTGAAATATCCCTTAAGATAATCTAGTCTAGTCGAATTAAACTGACTCAGATTACCAATTTATCAATTTTCTTCGTTTAGTTTCTAAGAATCAGTTTACATCATAAGCCCAAACTGATAATTGGATAAGGTGACGATTTTTACTGAGAATCAAGCATTCAACTTCCGAATATCCGAACTGAAAAATTCAATCAATCGAGCACAATTTACAAAGAATTATATATGATCATCAATGATCATTTAGTTTCATGATATAACAGTATTATAAATCATTATATCTAAATAGCAATTTGTATATTGTTTATCCGCATTTATTTATTAGCTAACCGAGAATGAAAATAAATCTCATTTCGTTGATGTTGTCGAAGTAGTACAATATGTTGTTAATACCCAATTTAACAATATATTCGTTGGTGCTCTAAAAATAGCACAATTATAATTATTGATACACTGTTGTCAGTGAAGTATCGTAATGTTTATGGCTATAAAGTAGCACGATATTATTTTATATTGAGAATCAAAAGAGATTAATGAGAAATTCAAAGAAATTCATGATTAAGATATAATATAAAATCTAATATATTGATAATATTAAGAGATTGATGAATTAGATCTAATATAATATCTAGTATGTTGATATCAATAATTTTTTTTATAGAGAAAAATATCATAATAAACATATTATTTTGATAACAAATGTAAAAAAATAATGATAATTATTTCTAACAAAAAAGTTCACAAGAGCCAACAATCAGACGTAATTTTTGTTGAAATCACTCATCTTATTTACTTTTTATTGTAAAAATTGGTAGAGTTGACTCATCTAAAAAATAAAGATATGTGATACCATTTCACAAGAGACATATTCAACAAACTTATATCGTCTTAAAGTTCTACATGTGTGTACTTTCAAAATTCATTTCCAATTATATGAGGTCGTTCGAATAAAGTCCAAAAATAAATCCATGAGAACTTAGTCTCAAAATGAACAATATCATAAAAAGACTTGCATACGAAGTTCATTATAACAAAACTCCTTTCAAGTGCAAACCCGAATTTCTCTTATGGGTCTTTATGTATACAATGTAAGACTCATGTACTCAATGATATGACATATCTTGAGTGATTTCAGTCTCCAAATATCGACTCGATGGATGCTACATATATAAGTAGTATTCTCATCTACCTAATCATGTGCTGAGCGTATCAAAACACTTACTATCCATATATATAACATGAACAAAACCCCATACAACAATGAAATTTTACAGCCTAAAAATTGCACCAATAAATACATCTTACGAGCAATAAGAAAACAGTTGTATCCAAGTATAGGCAACTTGAATTGTTGGTCCAATATTAATGATTGTGTGACAGATTCCACCACCATTACTGATACATATCTGATATCTACTCCATCCCCAACTACAAATGCATTTATTCCCTTTATTTGTTCGATTGGTTAGCAGTTCAGAATTTAGGGTTCGACCACATTGCAACTCCCTACAATTTCGAGGAATTTTTTAAGCAACCTGGCGTCCATATATTGCCATGTTACATCTATTTCTATCAGTCACTCAATTTCAAATATAAAAATTCTTAATATATAATCAAGTATTTATATTATTTTAACAACCCACTTCTATTAATTAAATGTATTGGTTATTAACGCACTCATTAAATAAGGATAAATCGAGAACTATTTTTCTAATAATTTTCTTGATATATATGAAAATACAAATAAACCTAAATATAGGAGATTGTGTGAGTATTTATCAGATGATTAGGTTTTTATTATAGAAGTTCACATTAATTTCATGGCCTCTTCTATTACTTACACGCATTTCAAGCTCTTAATACGTAAAATTTAAGCTCCCCAAACCATAAAAAGGTAGTAATAATTAACAAAAAAATATTTCTTGGGATGTCATTTATTTCAAAAAAAATATTACAATTTTCTATGGCAACAGGTAATTGAGAAATGTTCATCTTTACAATAAAGGACTTCCCCAAAGAACAAACGACCAAGTTTCTCTTAAATCTCAAAACTTGGTTGTTTTCATAGAAGAAAATAAAAAATGGGTGTCCCCTACTTTTTTTTTCTTGAACATCAAATACTATTATTCTACTTGGTTCTCACAAATTATGCACAAGATCTCCAAATTCTTCCCTCCAAAGAGATGACAATAATCGAGACATCGTCGTGGTAGCGACGTCTATCACCTTGTGGTATCTCGAGCAACTCATGAAAATCCATACCTGAAATCGAACATAAACAGCAGATGCAACGTTTTAGCATACATTCCATATCAAACATTCTATTGAACGTAAAAGTTACGTGCGTACCTGCTCGTTTTGCTGCACGAAACAACAGTTCCTCAACCAGGTGTTGTGCAGGATCTCCCTCAGGTGACCAAGAAATGAAAAGTTCGACTTCTGACACAGCTTCTTCATTTGTGAAGTATTGGTAAAGTCCATCCGACGACAGTATTAGAAACCGATCTCGTGATCCTAATCGGTGATGGTGAAGTGAAGGGATGCAATTTATATATGGAGACTTCCCTACATAGTCGATTCTAAACATTTCTAGCAGTGCATCGTTCCATTTAGGCTGCAGAAACACAATCGAACAGCAAAATGAACAATAGAACTGACGAAACATTGAAAATAAAATAAAACTCGATAGAAGTATTTGATGAATTCTATCATTCAAAGAGAGACAAACAAGCCAAATTTTCTTCTTTAGCTACATTTCAAAAAAATCTACTCCGCTCTTTAGCAAATGTATTTTAGCCAATCAATTTCTATATAATCTCTACAAAATTCCTACAGGTAAAAAGGAAAGCTGTTACTAATGTGAAATCAGCTATATCTTTTTCCGTGTCGGGTCCCAAAAAGGAGACAAAAACCAGAAAAACAACCAATTGTCCCACAGGAATTCGAACTTTATACTAAGATTATTAACTCGTGTAGGTGTATATCGCATTCGGATGATAGTGAATTACGTAAATGTTTGATCATAAAAATATTAACGGAGAGTTGGAAAAAGCGAAAATATGCCTTTAGACATGTAATGAAAAGCCAATTTTCTCTGCCTCGGGGCGTTCTAACGGGTTCTCAAAATACACCACTTGTCTTACTTTCGATCTCTACTCATTGGTGGAACATTTCAGTTTCATGAATAAAAGTGGAATCTGATTATTAAAAAAACTAACATGCCACACCTGTTTGAGAAAACCAGCACCAAAAGCCCGGGTAACCTTTAGCGAGCCTTTTACACGGTCATTGATCACAGCCGAAGCATCATCGGGATGCTCGTTTTTAATCCTCACAACTTCCTGGAAACAAAACACAACAATATGCAGCAAAATGATCAATCAAACATAAGCAACGCCAGAACAAATGAATGAAAATGGGTTTCATTCGAGGGGTTTTACCTCTTCAATTGAGGTGCTATGATCCATGGTTAACTGGAAACTAGCCAAACTCGGCTGCAAATTTGACCTATCACCATCGAAAGACTCGAGATCATACAACGTTTCCTCATTGATTCTCTCCAAATCCTGTCTCCAAAGATCAGGCTCTTTCTTCAGAGCCAAAACAGCTCGACTATCGCCCACATTCAACAGGTAAAGGTCGTCTCCCTTCATCAACATCACAAGAACACAAGAACCCATCAAGGCCAACTCAGGATTATCCATAACTATTTTATCAGCAAGATCAAGATAAGCATCTTCTGTTTTCTGCAATGCCTGCGAAAGAGCTTTTAACACTTCAGCATGATTAGTCGCACCTGCGCCATTCAACCTGTTTTTGTTCAATTGCTCCTTTAATCTTCTATCCAGTTCCAATCTTTCCCGATCCCATTCACACCTCCATCTCTTCTGATTCTCCTCCCACTTTTTCGCCACGCTACGGTACTTAATCTTTGAATGTCTACCCCTCCTTTTCTTGTACCAATTGTCCTCGTTTATATGAGGGTAATTCTCTTGTTCTAAACATTTTGAGCAGCTATTAATCGCCCTATCCCGCAAAGAATCATCAGTCAAAATAGGATTTGGATTAAAATCCGTTTTTATAAAACTGGAATTATCTGTTGCAGAAGATGGATTTGAAATGGATGAATTATCAGACTTGTTATTCTCATCCCAAAGCAGACCTTTCAGCTCTTTATGTACAGCTGAATACAAATTGGACAACAGATAATCCGGTGCATCGGGGCCATTAAATCCATCGTAAATCCCCACGAAAACCCATCCATGTTCCTCGGAAACTACGACATGAACTCGATCCTCGCCGGCTTTTCCCTGAGCCCACTGAAGATTCTGGTTTTCTAGTGAATCACAGTCATCCAAACTACATTCGCTGCTGAAATTAACACTACTGAATGTTAATTCATTTTGCTTTTCCGAACCCACCATCCAATCGTGTTCTTTCATCGAAACAACGCCTTTGATTGGTGCAACAATGGATTTCTGACCTCTATTGATGCCTTTCGAGATGGCCCGTTTAACGGCCCGAATGAACGACCCTTTTCTCGATCTGTGCCGGAACGCAAATCCGCCATGGGAATAGCTTCTCTTGAACTGATCAGAGCCGCCGTTGTCAAGAGGGCCTGAGAACATCCCACGATCAAGTGGGCCCGACATGAAGCCTCTCTCAATCGGGCCTGACATGAATCCCCTCTCCATCGGGCATGAATTCGGAATCAAGCCGGAGTTATACAACGGTCCAGAATAAATCGACGAATTTCTCGGTACGAGCTGAAGAGGGATGGAAGCAAAGGAGGTTGAGCCCTCAAACGCGGAGGCCCGGTCTATACTGTTGTAAGAGTAAAGGTCGAGCGAAGCCGTGGAGAGCGGGGTTGAAGTATTGGCACTCACGGCAGCGCCCGAAATCGACTTAAACGTCGTCGTTGCGGGTTCGTCGAATTCGGAATGAACTTTAGAGGATGAGAGCCGCTCCAACTCTGGCCGGACGTAGCAGAATGAATGACCCAGATCATCCAAAGGGTCCGATATCATCATACCCGCCGCCATATCCTTCCTCCTACGCCGTGCATAGTCGTCGCTGGGATCCATTCCGGTGAAACAAACCGTCATCTTCCCCACTCCGTTGCCCATTTTACTCACTTGTTCCAAAGCAGAAAAAAAAAAACAAAAGAACAAAAAAAAACTCAAATACTGAAAACAGAGAGAATGGAGTAACTTCAGTTGAAACCGAGCAATAAAATGTGCAATAATGAGTAGGAGACAATAAGCTGGTGAGAGGCGTTGACTTTGTTGTTTGATTGAGAGAATAAAAACAGAGGACTGGAATCGGGGGCGAGGTGGATGCTTTTCCCCCCATTTGTTTTGTATTTTTTTATTATTATTATTATTATTTGAGGAAGGGGACAGAGGTTGACTGCTAAAGGTTGAAACTTTGATAGTTGGACGGGGTAAGGTTTCGTTTCCCCACACGCATTACGCTGCGCGTGCCCATACATTCAACTTAGTTATATTAATTTAAAATATTGTTATGCTAAATTTTCGATTATCAAAAGCTAGCAATTTTTCACACATAATTTACATAAAATGTAAAAAATACTTTGGATTTCGGTTTCAAAATTGTTCATTTAATTTTTTAACAGTTTCGATTAAAAAAAATAGCGTTTTACATGTTTCCTAATAGAAAATAATAATAAATTATACAATATATA
>NC_133319.1:3735563-3864600 GCF_012295235.1 Primulina huaijiensis | reverse complement strand
AAATTTTTAAATGATTATATCATTCCTAATACAAAAATTTATTATAAAATAATATTAAATTAAAAATAACACAAAAATTTAACACGAAAAATATCATATACATAGATAGATATAATACAAATTATCGTTATTAACATTTAAAAAAAAAATTCCAGATTAATCACCCACACGCCTTGATATTATGAGAAATAGTGTCTCAAAAAATTAAATAGAATTGATTTCAAATTAATGATATCTATACCAACCAATCCCTGTTGTGATCTGTAACTCTCGTAATAATATTTAGAAATAAATGTTTACAATTGATTAATCATTTTTATAAAATGAAATAAAATAAAACAAAACATGAAAACCAATAGATTTTAAAGATAATAAATAGAATCAGAGTGGTCCAAAGTTTGGGATCAACGAGCAGTCTGAATGCAGGAATGTCGAATATTAATCAATCGTGGATAAAACGCGTTACATTATATGAAATTGGCAACAATTTCAAGTCAAAATCGAGGATTGTCAAAATATCCAATTGCCAAAAATTATTTATATATTGATGATTAGAAGCATCGTCACACATTCTTTATATATATATATGTGTGTGTGTGTGTGTGTGTGTGTGGATATTTTCATCACATAAAATCGGTAAGCATCGCTTTATATATTTTAAAAAAAAAAACAATTTCTCGTGTAATATATGACAAATAAATTCAAAATAAAAAAAATTATGTGTATCTTAGAAACCTTTCAATTATGATTGGTAGGATTCACATACATCAAGATTCATATAATATTTTTTTTGATACAATGAGGATGGAGGATTAAAACCTAATGTCATTCATGTTGAATAAATTTAAAGCTTAATAAATGGAAATTAAGTTACCAAGTATAAAAACTTGAAACGAATTGTTTCATGAAGGCCCCAAATGCGGCTCGTAAAGTGGTGCTAAGATGTTTGGCGGTGCTATTCGATAAGAGTTGCGAGTTTCATTGATCTTTACCACCAAAAGGCGTCTTTGGTAACATCTTCGTTAATTTTGACTTAAATATCAATCCATCATAATGATTTAATATACTTTATAGACAAAATAACATCAACTTTGAGAAGATAAAAGAAAATAACAGTATTTGCGTTCATATTGAACTTTTTCTTTTTTCTTCTCAAAACGGAGTTTACTTGATTTTTTTGGTTATAGAACTTGTGATTTGTAGTGCTACTATCACAAGTTGAAAGTCGTTATATTTTGGGAGACGATTGTCATATCTTATTACCACCGTGTGCGGGGCAAATTCATCTTGAGGATAAAAAGTTCTCTCTTTACACAACTTCAAATTTGCTAACATAGTTTCTTGAGTCTCATTATCTTTAGTTTGGAGATCCCGTGAAGGTATTATGGAGAAATCACCACCAACAATAGTAAAGTGAAGTTTGTTATTGTCGTTCCTTTTTGGTTTGCAATTTGAAGATACGTTGACCATGAATATGAACAACATCGATTCATGCATTCTCACGAAAATACGATGACTTGTGATATCTTAATTTCAAATATCATGTTTTCAAATTTTTCATTGATTTTTTTTGTTATAATCATTAATGTGATGTTCTTTCAAATTTTTCGATTGAAAAACTAGGAATATGTTGATTTCTCTCTCCAATATACAAATATTGAAAATTATGGACCGCGTGTACTATGCTAAACACATGAATATGAGTAATTACATTCAATTTGTTTATTGGCTCAAGAATTCAATATTTTGTATATTGATTTTAAGAAGATTTTGAAACTAAAGAAACATAAAACCGAAATGAGACTCAAGATCTTAAATTTAGATTATGGATTGAGAAATATAATCAATCATATGTCTATAATTTTACAGCATCAAATGAGATGTGCATTGAAACATAAGTTGTCTTAATCCATTTATTGGAAAGTTATATAGCTCTTTAAATAGGAAAACATGATATTTCATCATGTTTATTGATGACAGTACAAGATATGATATTTATATCTTGCGAAATGAAATATGAAGCTTTAGTGGCTTCTGACGGACAAAATAATGATGTATCAATTATATACAATGTGTTGTGTAAGTTGTGACAATGTTTGTATTCTATGTTGTTTGATTCTAGACTTGTAGTTGAAATTTGTAAGTTGTGTACATTTAAAACTTCGATTTTGTGAGATATTAAATTTTGAATAAAGTTTTATAAGCTTTTACGCTTAAAATTCAAATTGTGAATGAAATTTGAGATTCCAAGTTTTAAATTTTATAAGGCAAACATGTTTAAATATAAATTTAAAAGATATTTAAAATATTGAATTTAGATTTCTAAGTTATAACGTTTAAAATTTGGAAAACTTGAAAATTTCGATATCAATCTAGCAACAAGTGAAGTAATAGACTTAGAGAATATAATGTTGTCAAATTGAGATTAATGTATAAGTTTTGAATCTTTAAGCAAGAATGTTTAAAATCCAAAATTAACAAGATATAAAATCTTGAATTTGAATTAATGAGTTATGCCTCTTACAATTGATAAAGGTGTGTTTACCCAAATTTGTGGGAGAAACATTTCACAAATGTAATTGAAGTGCGTCATTCTTCATTCTCTTTTATTTCAAGGTATAAACTATTGAGTTTGAATTTTTTAAGTTGTACGATTAAACTTTGAACTTTAGAATTATATTATAAGTTTGTTTCGAATTCTTTAAGTATATGCATTTAAACCAAAGTTTGCAAGAAATTAATTCTTGGATTTGGATTTGTAAGTTTTAATGCTTAGAATTCAAGTTTAATAGCACTCTATACATTTCAAAGTTTGTGTAATTTAAAAAATATCATAAAGTTATAGAAATAACTCGAAGTGTGGGAGTGTCATATTTAAAGTAGAAACACCATGTTAAAATAAGACAAGAAAATTAAATGAATAATGATATGTATGGACGTGTGAATCAAATACAGAATATCATCCTAAACTTGATCTTCAGTAGTGTTTTCAATTTTGATTAAGTAAATCATAAGATAATTTGACAGATCTGTAGTAAAAAGCTTTGGATAAAGATAAAGTCTATAGCAACTCCAACTTTGTTGATTGGAGATCTCAAGATCTTGATTCAATGGACAACTAAATAATGATATCATGTGTTAGCACTTGATAATTTCTCAATTATCATTCCTAGGATGGAAAGTGTTGTTCTTACAAATGTAGTGATGATAAGTTTATATTTTTAATAGTTCATTTTCTTGTAAAATACGGCGTATGATAGGATATTCTTCGAAGGAAGACCACCTATGTGAGGGTGAGGACGATCCTTCTCAACGAAAGCTCTATGAATCCAAGATATGTCTCAAGTCCAATACGGATACAACAGGGATACCAAAAGAAAATGATAGGGAAATCATCGTATATGTATTGTTGTTTGATTTTACATAAAATGCCAAGAAGTTCAAAATATCATGTTCACTTTGTGATCTAGTAAATTTGATAGTATTTTACTAAGGAATGTTCAAAGTCAAAGCTACATCTCATGATGCGGTGATTTTCTTGTAAACTATATTTTAACATCACGTGCATTCATGCAGTAATTTTATTTATGTGAGGGGTTATTGGATAAATTTAAAGCTTAATGAATAGAAATTAAGCTACAAAGTATATAAAACTCGAAATGGATTGTTCCACACGACAGTGGATGCCTCAACGCCCCAAAAGTGCTATGGAGCAATTCAGACCACAGGGAAGGCACCTAGGCGCCTCCTGCTATGAGCTTTCATGGATATTTGCCACAAAAAAGTGTCTTTTTGTCATATTTTCTTGATTTGTCACTTAAATATCAATTCATCTGAATAAAATAATATGTTTTAGAGATAAAATAACATCAAATTTGAGATGATCTAACATATGAAAACATTTGGATATATTGAAATTCTTCTTCTTTCTTCTTAAATGAAGAACGTTTGGATTCATATTGAGCACCATATGCGAGGAAAATTCGTATTAAAGACAAATATTTATTTTTTGCATCGAATTCGAATGTGTTAATATAATTTATTGAGTTTTGTTATCTTCAGGTTGTAGATCCCGTGAATGTGTTATGGAGAAATCCCCACTAAATGTAGAATCGAGCGATTGTCGTTTTACCAAAAGCTATTATTGGTGGTAATGGTGCAACTCAAATCTTTTAAATCCATAGCAGCTCAAGCGTCATGGTTCGATTGCTCTACCCGGCAGAGACAATTATTTCACCTCATCAATCTCCCTCTCAATAATTGTGCTATTTGCAATCAATGGAAATCGAACTCATGACCATGACTCTGATATCAATTGTAAGATCGAGTGTTTGCTGCTTTACCAAAAATTATAATTAGTGCTAATAATGCAACTCAAAAATTTTAAATCGCGTAGCAGTTCGAGCGCCATAAATCGATCGCTCTACCCAAAAAAGACAATTACTGCACCTCAACACCAACATTTAAGCCACTAGGCGATATAAATTTTGAACGACCAAATATATTTTTGTATTGAATTATAATTTATGAAGTGCGAAAATTTGTTTTCGACTTTAAAATGTTCAGCATAAATATTATGATATATAAAATAGATTTGAAATACGTGGATGGTCTCAATAAAGAATGCTAGGTCTCATTTTGACTTGTTTTGTTTTATGATATAAGACAAATAGTCGCGACAACCCGTTGAAATAGTATGGCACAAAGAGTTTTTCAATTATATAAAATTAAACATAAGTTTGAAATATATGACGAGCTTATCTATTATCACACGTAAAAGGAGGAGTCAACATTTATAAATTCGCTTGGCTCAAATTCTACATGAATTATCATCAACATTTAATCCACTTTTGCTTTTGAATATATAGTTCAATTAATATCGAAAAATAGCTACGTGTTATTTGATTTTACGTACTGAGGAAATCTTTTATGAGAAGGTCTTATAGATCTATATTCGTGAGATGAGTTGCACTTGAATGGACAAAACCTTACGACACTGATCCATATTTAAAAATAAAAATAATACTTTTGACATAAAAAATAATAATTATTCATGAATATGATGTATTTGAAAATATGTTTCATAAAATTGACATACGAGTGGTCTTATGAGTTTTTGTGTTGCAGTTTATAATAGAAATTAATTGTCGAATCATAAGAATATATATGATGGTTTTAATCCACATTATTATTATTATACAAAACATGTGTTCCAAAATTAAGAATTTTTTTTTTGTTTTTAAACAGTTTTTCAGTTTTTATTTAATTTTTATATGTTTACGTTTCCTCTAAAATTATAAGAACGACTAATTATAAGTTTTTTTATCCACAATTGGTGAAGAAAACAACAATAATATTAGGAATAAATAATAAATAAATTTAATGGACATTGATTTTAGAATTTTTAATATGGGAATTGTAAACAACATCAAAGGAAAAACGCGTGAATTGGTCTATGTATAGTAAGTGCATTGATAATTGTTGCGTTGATTCCTACATTTTTTTTATTAAATAATAGTTGTTATTTTATTTTCTTAAAATAATTATAATTATTTTATTTTATATATACTAAAATATTGAATTTTCCTGTGCGTAAATTGACCTGTTTAGACAAGTGAATTTTGAATTAGTTACGTTGACATAATAAATGGGAACGGGAAGGATATTTTGAATATGAATAACACGTTGGATATATTTTGATTCACTTAGTATTCCGATCGACTTTCACTAATTTATTTTTATAATAAATGTTTTGTTTTTATTATAGCTTATTGTTAGATTAATTAGAAGTCTGAGAAAAAAAATACAATTCTTAAAAAAATTTAAAAGTAAAGAGTTATTTGTATTAACTCTCTTATATTTTATTTTATGTATTTAATACTGATTTTTTTTTATCAAGTGTAAAAATTATATATATATTTCAAATTGATAATACTTTTTTTTCCCTGTAAATAGAATGGAACGTGAAGAAATAATTTTTTATGAGCAGTCCAATCCATTCTATCTATTTAATTTATTATTAGAAAATTTAATGATATTCAATTTGTCAAGTATTGGAATAAAATTAACTGAAATAAAATAACAGTTGGTTTAATCGAATAGTATTATTCATTAATTTAATACATTTTTAGTAAATAAAGTTCTAGTAAATTTATTTTAAAGAATCGAGACTATTAATTAATTTAATAAAAAAAGAAAAGACACATTTTTTTGGTTAACATCGGGCAGGCAGAGGTTTTGTTGTAACTATTCAATTTAATTATTCAGTCCATTCTTAAAGTCTAAATTGTTTACAAATTATCAGATCTACTGAGACAAATGGGATAGTGAAAAGACACATTTTACACACATTATAGTTATTATAGATGAAATGACTAAAAAAAAAGAAAAGAAAAGAAAAGTTACAGATAAAATTTATTTTTAAAATATTTAATGTAAAAAACAACAATCTCAGACCCAAGCAAACTACAGTGGGTTACTTTGTTCGTTAATTTCATTTTCTTTTTTCTTGAAATATGAAGTTCGTTTTTTATATAACAATTAATTAATTTGATTTTTTTTTTTTTAAAAAAAAAGCCGTTTTTAAGTACAGTTTATTATGTGATTAGATAAATTTTGAAATAAATGGTCATCGTGAAACGTGCTACAGCCACCATTTAACCATTAGCTGAAGTTGGATGACACAACATGCAAATGAAACGTGGCAAACTCATTTTCCATTTTCCCGAATCCATTAATCATATTTTGTCAACCTGTCCCCCAACATTTCACTTGCTCCACTTGACTTTTGCGTCAAAAAATAAATAAATTGTATAAATACATTTAGAAAGGAGTTAGTTCTACATATTTAATTTCATTTCATGAGGTGGAGTTGTTGCGTGGCCACTCAATATAATGCATACATTTATTGCGGCTTCGGTGTTTTAGGTGGCTGCAAAGGTAAGTAGATGTTATTTATATGGTAGCGTTTTATTTTTTTTAAGTAAATGATATGTGTGTTGAGTGATCATGATTTATTCATTAATTTATAGAAAATTGGTATGTCTACAAGTCTAAATAATGGAATATATGTATATCACTATCTTTGAGCCACCATGGTTACCAAAATATTGGACCAGCGATATTGATAAATATTCAGTATTTTTTCAGAATACATACGGATAAAAACTTACGTCGTGATATTTAGGAATAATAATGGGTCGGTTTGAGTAAGATTTCACATCCTCCTTCTCCATCCTCACTAATTATCATCATCATCATCATCATCATTTTCATCTTCATCGGGTTCTCAATTTCATCACCATCTTTATACTCATCGAAAGATTGTATATTCATTCTATATCCAGATATCATATTATCACATATTATTGTATTTTTTTCAAATTTGAATTATTTCGAATAAACTATAAATATTTACTAAATTTTGATAACAATACGAGAAAAACTAAATATAAATAATTTTTATATTAAACATTATAGAAGAAATAACAAAATATTAAAAACAATTTATCTTACAAAAATAACGTCATTTTTATACTAACAAAATTTTTTTATTCCATCCCACTAATATAATTCAAAAAAATCGTATTAGAATTAAACACAATACCCAAAAAATCATATATATATATTAATTTAATTAGATATTCGGGTCTGATATGAGTATGATTCTTTAAAACTTGCATCTCGTCATACTCAATTACTCATTTATTTAATCAAGTAAAAAAATATTTTCCATATCTTCTTCCATTTAAGTAGATTGTCATATATAGTGATGTCTAAAACGTTTGGAATTTGCAAATAATTCGATATCCTTATTTATTTATTTTTAATTAAAAGATTAACGCGTATATTTTTTTAAAAGTTGCACATGATGATGTTATATAATCATATATTTATAATAAAATTAAATATTATTTTACCATAGTCATAGGTCAAGCTACAGTCTTCACCCGACCTCCACAGGTATCCTTCGACGTCGCCTTCATTTTCAAATGCTAATTATAGAGTGATATTTATTTATTTATTTATTTTTAAATTACTTAATTAATATATTATTTGTTTTACACATTATTTCGAAGTTCAGACACAAGGGCATCGAAGTCTATGATGTCGTCCAGTTTTCGTACTTTATATTCCATATTCGGGCCATTTTCACATCAAACATATTTGTTTTATTTTCAAGAAGAAAAATGGTAGGCTAACAATGATTCATCCGACCAAAAATTCCGAAAATTTGATTTTGTCTCTCTAATATACTAAAAAGTAAAAAATAAATAAATAAATAAAAAATGGAAGTTTCAAGAAATTACACAGAAAAATTAATAATGACTAATATTCGAATACAATATTTTATTTTCATTCAAAAGAAAATATATGTTGCATAACTAATACATATATACTAGATTAATAGTATATTATTTTGTATAAGTATTCTTGTAAAAAAAATTATAAATTCAATTTTTAACACGAAAAATACAATCTAAAATTTTCCTATTTTTGATACTTTTTTAAAAACACTTTTTTCACATAAATTTAATTTGTAATGCCACAAAAGTAAGATGTATTTTGGGGGATTGAAAATTTTACTATTATACTAAAATTTAAAATTTTATGATTTTTAATAAGTGTTTTTCAAAAAATTGTTCCATAAAATTTCTTTTTCATTGCCAAAAAATATATATATATTTTGAGGATTGATAAAATTCACCATAATTATACTAATTTTTCTATGTCAATCCAAAACCTAATATATAAATATTCCACGTAAACTTCTGTGATAAGGTCTCACCAATCAATTTTGTGAGATAAATATCATATTTATTTAGACCATGAAAAAGTATTAATTTTTATACTTAAAATATTACTTATAATTATTGTTGAGATTGAAACTTTGACCTAACTCAACCCCAAAAGCTATCTCAAGGGGGATTGTCCAAGCTCATATATACAACTCCTATGTATTTTATCCAACCGATGTGGTACAATTAACACACCCCCTCACGCCCAGAAATGAAAATCTGAAGCGTGAAGTTTACAAATGACCCAACTATGGGCAGAACGGGTGGTCCAACACATAACGATGGAACCTGAGCTCTGATACCATGTTGAGATTGAAACTTGGACCTAACTCAACCCCAAAAACCAGCTCAAGGAGGAAGTATTGTCCAACCTCATATATACAACTATCAGGTATTTTATCCAACCGATGTGAGACAATTAACAATTATAAATATGAAAATGGATGACCATGCAAATTTTATTTAAATAAAACATTTTTCTGACATTTAAAAAATATAATAATTAAATGTAAGCAAGTGGGCACTACTCATAGGCCACCTTCTCCCACCATTCACGTTCAATCCCTATTTTTTGCTGTTGTCTTCTTCTTACTTAACTCACCCTCTTACGTAATTGAATGAATGTGTTAATCCCTTTTTATTAATTATTATTTTCACCTAAACCTATACTCGGTACCTAATATTTTAAAATGCAATAAAAAAATAAATCAATCTATATTAAATCGTGATAAAAATTTATATATATATATATATATAAAAATAAATCAATCTATATTAAATCGTGATAAAAATTTATATATATATATATTTTTTGTTTTTTTACGAGAATATTAGACGCAATCAGTCTGCGTAACGATTTTAAAAGATTTTATGATATAAATTTTAAAATAATCAAGTATATTTATAAAGTTTGACAAGTGAGTTATATGCAAGGTTTTAACTGGGATGCAATAATAATAATAATGTAGAATTTAATATCAATCTGACCCAACCCATTTTTTGTACCAAATTAGCTAGATTCGGATCCTAAAGTCCATTTGTGGTGTAGGTGTAGCACAAAGTCAAACACCATGACAAATACAAATTGACTAGAAGTGCCTATTTAGTCAAGTTTATGAATGTTAAATTTTCTATCAAGAAATATACATAATCATAATTTGTCATAAAAACTATAATGTCTCTTTCTCCCTAAAATATCTCTTCATACAAATATGATTGTTTTATTCCAAATAGTATAGATATTCAAAATCTAACAACTGATATATTATTATACAACAGTTGTATCATTGATTTATCAAACATATGTCTTTTTATCAAAAATTATAGTTGATGGTAATAATGCAACTCAAATCTTTTTAATCGTATAACCGTCCAAGTATCACGGTTCGACCGCTCTCTCAACATATACTACAGTTATTGCATCACAACAATCATGTAATCGGACATATCAAATTTTTTGGAAGAAATATTTTAAAACATTCTCTGTAATATTTTTATTGAAGGAGTTGTAACTTTTTAAATTTTGCTTAATTGTGGTAACTTTCTATTGGTGAAATATGTGAGGATATTCCATAAAATATAAAGTAATTATCTCCATTGAAAATAATTCAACATATGCACTATTTATGTCCACAAAGAAATTTCATGATATTATAATTAGTAATTCGTCAAAATTTAATAGGACCAAATTATACAAAAAAGGTCAAAGTTCTGTTTGACTACAAGGTAACCGACAATGGACAACGTACAACTCGAAATTGACTGAAATATTTTTTCTTTAACCAATTTATGATTTAGTTCTCTGCACATTTAAAGGAGAAAGAAAAATATAATAAGACAAGAAAAAAACAGCAGAGTACCAAAATATGTAATGCAGTTTAAATACAGAAGAAATTGTAGTGAATACCTCCTCTAATCAAAATAAATAAATAAATAAAAATGGCAAAAATGAAAAAAAAAAGATTTTTTTTGTATTTTCTGAATTGTCCAACGTGTGTTTATTTGCTAATTAACATCGAAATATTCGAAACCAAAGGCTCTTTAGATCAGTGAATGTCCACACAAAAAGATAAAACTGTTTTCCCATTTCTTAAAAGGTCCATTTCGAGTCAAAACTCACAAAACACCGTCGTTTTTCTTTCTTCTTGTTTATTTATTTTTTTTAAACAAAGAAAGTCCTTATAATTTTACTTTTAAAAGAAAATGTTGCTGATAATAACACCCAACTTATAAAAAGAAACTTTTAAAATCCTTGGATCAAAGCCTCGATCTTTTCAAAATGTGGGCCTCAAATACCCGAAAAGGATGATTAAAAATGCTTATACTGGGCCTCTTACAAAAGTAAAAAGGCCCAATTTACTTTTGAACTGTTATCAGATATGGAGGGAAACAGTAACAGCATTTTTTTCCCTTTCTTTTCTTTCTTTTTTCTTCTTTTAATATATATTTCTTCTTTTAATATATATATATACAACTAAGAGTGAGACATATACATTTCGAGAATTTGTACGATATTTATTTATAGACCTCGCTAAAGTAGGTATGACAAATATAACGAATACTCAAGTATAAGGCCTTTCCAAGATTAAACCTTAATGTAAAACTCTAAAAGTCGACAATAAAATGGGGTATGCACTCAAAACATATCTGAATCATTTCATGTGAATGAGTAA
This sequence comes from Primulina huaijiensis, assembly GCF_012295235.1. Lineage (NCBI taxonomy): Eukaryota > Viridiplantae > Streptophyta > Magnoliopsida > Lamiales > Gesneriaceae > Primulina > Primulina huaijiensis. The sequence goes on along the minus strand of NC_133319.1, from coordinate 3,853,130 downwards.
ACCTTTTCAATAATCAATTCACGAAATATAGACATGCATGCATCTGATGTATTGCCCTCTATATTCTTCTTCTCAAAAGAATGTGTGACACTATGAACTTCACCAGATAGCATTGTAGTCTAACATGTGAAGAAGAATGTGAATCTTGATCAGGTGTCACTACTGTGAGTGATGAAACACGGATCCGCTCCACGGAATGCGCGATTAAATGGAGGGTGTCAATTCTGGTCGAGTTGAACATCTAGTTGCGCAAATAATTAATCAAATTCATAGTGACATATGTGACCGAGAAATTTACCACGAAACTGCGGGATAAGGGGTGTAAGTTAAGCCTTAGCAAGAAACAGTGGATGGAAGGTGGGTATTCAAGCATCACTATTTGCCATCTCCAGGTGCATAAATCCATGCGTGCATACTGAACTTGGTTCTCTACTTGGACAGCTCAATCTCGGTTATAATCAATGGTTCTACTTTCATGTTCTGTCCATCCACGTAAATGGAAAAAACAAGCTTTATTCATGTACCAGGCCTGTTGTTCCGGTGGGGTGGATTATTCGCTTCATTCAACAAACGGAACTGGGATACATTTTTGTATACTGTACTAAAAATTAAAGACCAACGCCCAGACGACCTCCTAATTCAATCATACTTATGGATGCTAAGGAAGCTCACCGGGCATATTTTTGGCTAAACTAGTATCATATGCGCCTAAAAACTCTAGCCTACTGGATTCAAATCGATATAAAATCTTGTTTTTTAAAATACAAAAAGCCAAGAATAAAGGAAATAAACAAGTATGGTGACAGGAAATCGATAAAATTCCCAGGCGAGATACTCTACCAAAATAGAACAAGAAACGAGAACTTCTTACGCTCTTTATTACAAATCAGAAACATGCACATGAAATTTTTGGTAATTCTTCCAATGAATCACAATTCCAAAAAGCTGCAGTCTTTTCTGGTCTTCTGTTCAAAATAAGAACAAATAGCTTTTCCTGCAATCTGTTTAAATACGGAGTACAAAAAGTATACGTACTGGTATTTTTGCAACAAAAACTCAAAAATTCTAGAAGCACTTGGTACCCCAAAATTTGTTATTAAATTACACAATTTAATCCAAAAAAATCCAAGTTCTATACAAGCAACGGGAATACAGATTCAAGAAATGATGATCTTTTAACAATTGAATTACGCATGAAAAATACATGCCCTAAGCCTAGATTATTGGCAAATAAGCACAACTTTTTTCTAACAACTTTCTCACCTCTGGAATGCTCAAATCCCAGTCGAACAATGGCAGAAATTCCGTGTTAAAAATGATATGATCCCAATCTTGTAGCTATAGCAACAGACAACATAATCCAATGCACCACAAACCCAACAAAGCACGCAGCACCCTAATTGCTTTACCCGCCTCCGACCGCATTTCCAGCCCCGGCGGTGATGACAAATGACTGGGCCGACCGTTTGCTGCTGGAGAATCTCCCGGAGGAAGTGCAATACCGGGTGGCTGAGCCACCGCTCCACCGCCGTCACTAGGCTTTTTCGCCTCAATCGGATTCCTCCCGAAATATTCTCTGGGCAGCAACACTTTTGATACCCCAAAAATAGCCACTGGATTCTGATCGAACACAGTCTGCGTGATGGATGCCTGAACTATCCCGGTATCAATGCCGACGGACCCATTAACCCGAGAGATATTCAAGGTAAAACTGCCAGCCCCGTTCTGCTCCGTGGCCAAAGTGGGTTGAACTGGGTTCACGATCGACTCCAACGAGCCCAGCGGATAGTATGAATGTAAGACGTGAAATCTCAGCACCATGGCCTTTTTGTCCGCAGGTAATGACTGAAATCTGACGGACGAAGGTAGATCGGCGAACCCTTCATCTGTAGGAACGAAAAGGGTTATCCCAGCACCACCCTCGTCGGATTCAAACTCGGTAACAACACCGGAGGCGGTGAGCATCGATGCCGCCACATTAAAATTGTGCCCATCGATAAGCGCTTTGGTGATGTTCAACCCCAGAGTGGGGCGGGTTTCGGAAGCCATGAGGTCGAGATTGTAAGGGACTAAGAGTGAGCTAAGCGAGAAGATTGACACGTTGTAGGGTATGGTTTCAATTAGGGAGAGAATGGTGGCATTCGAGGTCTCAGAATGTACGGTGACGTCTCCGGAGTCGGCATCGAAGGTAATGTTGACACTGCCAGAATTGGAGGTGGCGCGTCCAGTAGTCTGGAAGAGGGTGGTGACGAGTCTGCCGTTGTAGGGCAGGCGGCGAAGGTCGGACCAGAAAAGATACTCGAGAAGAACGTGGTAGCGGAGGACATCGGCGAGGGTGGCGGAAGAGGGGCGGACGGCAGAGCGGAGATGTGAATTGGGAACAACAAGGAGGGTGAGGGAGGATCGATCGGCGAGATCAGCGGCGACGGCGGTGGAGGAAAGTAGCGAGGTGAAATCGGAGAGATCGGGAAATGGGGAAAGGAGATGGGTGATGTTGAAGGGGAAAACGGAGAGTGGGCAAGTGGAGAGTAGTAAAAAGAGGAAAGTGATAGGGGTAGAATGGGGAATGAAGCTTCGGATAGCCATTTCTGTGTCTTGGAGGTAGGAGTGAAGAAACTGTGTCTGTGTGTGTGAATGGCAATCGATTACGATGGGAGCCAGAACTCAAAGATTTTTAATGCGTANTGTGAGACTTTTGACAAGAAACCTACTCATATATATATCAGTCCATTAATCATTTTAATCATTTAATTTTGTGAAGCTAACTTATATAAATTATGTAATAAGCATTTAAATCATCAATCTAATAAAATTTTTGGATTTTATTTGGCAAGATATTTGAACTTATCATTTAATTTATTTTATATACTGATAAAATGGGGAATTAAGAAAAAGATAGGAAAGGGTATGGTACATACATTATGTCAACCTGACGTGAGCTGAGTGAGACCAGAATTTGGGAAGTTGAAGTGGAATGGATTGAATCTCGCACACTTCACTGCGTCATTTCCTCTTGCGTGAATGGGATGGACAAACTTTTTTATATCTCTTTATTATATCAGTCTTTTATGTTTTAAATCTCAGTTTTAATATGCTTTTTAGCTTTTTTTAAAAGTCATTTTTCTGACATGTCAAAGATATAATATTGATATAGTGTGATATGTAACGTCACATTAATTTTTTTAAGTTAAAAAATTAAAATTGTCAAAAAAAATATACATAACTAAAATCAAAATTTGATAATATAAAAAAATCAAAATTACGAATAAACAAATATATAAGAATAAAAACGAAGTTTCCCAATATTTTATATCGGCTTGAAGCTACACCGATATAATTAATATCAATTAAGTAATTTCTGAAATAAATTTTTTTTCATTAAATCATTATTAAAACACATGATACTCAGAAAAATTAAAGCATTAACGATTTCAAAAGGTTGTTTGTTCATATACTATAATATTCATTTAACTTTTTGTTCAATTATTGGGAGTATTTTAGTTTTATAGGAGTTATGACAAGACCTACTAAAATGTAACCAAATTGATTATTTGTATTTTGTCAATCTGTTCAATAATAATATAATATAGCATAAATCGTATGGGTGTCAATAAGAGTGAGATTATTTACTATTTAGTGACCGTAATTTAAGATGCACCAGAAAACCATTTAAAAATGTAATTCAATAAAAAGAAAGTCACATGTCTGTACCGCAACACAAAGGTGATCTTTCCTTGCCTTTTATTTAGCCTTTATTTGATTTGAAGGCTATTTTGATACACATAGACTTTAAAAATTAAAAAATTCGAATACTTATCATAAGCTTAAGATATGAATTATCAAATTGACTACTTTGATCAATATCAAATTTCCCCAAATTTAATTATTTCTATATCATAGTTTTCACGCAGATGTTACAAAGAGACGAAACCAACAGTTCTTTCCTTTGCTCACAAGATAAAACGCAAACGTCCCAATGAATCAAATAATTAATAATTCCTACATACAAATCCATCGTAATAGAGTCGAAAGACACTTCTTGAAAGTACACACTGCCCAAATATAGTAGGGTCGAACTTATTTTGTATCAACCAGACAAATCAACAACCAGCGTAATGGTTCAGTTCTCCCCAAACTTTTTCCTCAACTTCCTCCCATGAATTTGCGACCCTTAATTCTTTCCAGAGACTGAAAATTGCTCCCAGAATGTTTTCATCATGCAAAATACAATAGCACCTGATTACACATTAACCAATCCAAATAAATGAGAAAGGAGTCGCATCTGAAAAGACAAATTACGAAACATGTCCAACAAACGAAAGAAAAATAACATAATTTTGATAATTGCAAAGTAGTAGATCGAAAAAGCATCAAATAATAAGTTACGCTTTATTCATGATGACTAATTATAAGATCAATTAGGGACACTAGGGATTGTAAAGCTTAACTTACATTGCTCTGTATGAGAGTCGCCCAAACCTACTATCAGCCACCGACTGTTTCAGTGATTCTTTTCCTACAAATGGACGCCTGTAGCTGTTAAGGAAGTGATTCAAGAGACGAGAATCTCCTCGGAAGACATCGAGATATATTGGAATTAGGTCAAGGAGTGGATCCCCTGTAGAATAGAATTATGCCAATTTACTCAACAACTGAAGGCAGAAAGAATAAAATCCACAATCAGTAATTTACTAGAAAATTGAAGGCAGGGAGATTAAAATTCTGGATGATTCTGGTACAAGTACATCTCTGTTGATGAAATTTAAGTAAAGGATGTACACGCAAGACCAGCATGCACGCAAGATGAGCCATTGTCTATAAAGTGCATAAAATCTTGGGATTAATCCATGCTTGAACAGGAGAGGAACTCCTTATTTAAAATATAGCCGTCAGATGTATTCGTTCCACATGTAGCATATGTAGAACCCACACATGTATTAATGCATCAAACTGTACATGAAATATTTATCCTATGTAGCATATACCTATCCTCAAATCTAGTAATATTTCTTGAGATTGAGCCACTGAATTTGTATCCACAGTAATATGAGTAGTTATCCATCATATCAGAGTCTATACTAAAAGGGAAATGAACACAAGGGAAATAGAATTTGATTCTGTGACTAGTCTCCATTTGGATAGTTCCCACAGGGTACCAATATGCTTCACCAGAAATATATATTGTGCAAGCCGATAATTGACATTATTTACATCAGTAAACATAAGTGACTTCATATGACACCTGCTGCGAAAGAAAAGAAGAAGATAGCTGCAGGTGAGAAACACACAAATTAAGCATATCTCTATATTGCAAATCAATTGTCATCCTTAGGAATACGAAAAACATTTTTTTATGAGTCAGTCAGGTGACTTTTATTGAACATTGAAGAAGCATATATTCTTTTGTATACAAACTCATCCAAATAATTTCACCACAAGCTCAGATTTATTTTATCATTGTTTAAAATTATCAACTGAAGATAAAAAAATGTGAATGTTCAACACTTCATACTACTTCTACAAAACATCTAACCCACTGAAAATAGGAAGAATAATGCCAGTGAAATTATCTCAATATGAAAGTGGTGGGGGGGGGGGGGGTGCTTACAGTAATACTAGGCAAATATATTTTCAATTATCTTGCTGAGGAAGAACAAAAAGAAGTTGAACAAACTCAGACACCATGGAAAAAAAACTCACCTATAGTTAAATCACTAAAGTCAAGGATGTGGCTAGGATACCATGAACAGCTTTGCCTGCTGCTTCTATAGGTTCTATTAGACATATCCACATGACCACTTTCTGCTAAACAAGAATCAGAAGCGATTTCCCCTGATACAGAAGCCGAGCAACATGGTGTCATGTATATGTTGTCATCCATCACATCCATGTGTATCCAGGTACAAGATTTGCAAGCTTCGGCAGCATTCTTCAGAGAAGAGAGATTAAATACATGCATTAAAGCTTATAGATATTTAATAATTGCCAAGGATAAAGTTTGAAATTGGATGTCAGGAATAAAAAAACTGAAGATATCATTACTAGTAAGAGAACTATGATCACCTCAAATATATCAATGAATATGGTCAGATCATGAGGGATGTAAACGTCGACTTTCTCTATCAGTTTGCTAGGAATAGGATCACCCCTACAAGATAGGAAGGAGAGTGTAGATTTTAAATTAATTTAAGCTCCTCAAAGTTCATTCACGATAAAATATATGTTGCGTGCACCATCCTCCTTGCATGCAACATCAAGAAGCATATAATGTCCCAAAAGATTAAAAAAGAGTAAAATACTATCTTCCCTACCATCAAGTTCACCGACGACAAAGAAAAAGGCCAAAATACTATTGTGGTTGCATACTAATATACAAAGTTCATTTCCTAAAACCTGAAACTCAAAAGATTGATGATAGAAACAATTTAGTACCATGCAGTCAAGCGATGATGGACATCCTTCCTTTTCTGGTTCATAATGCTGATAAATAATTTCCACTCAACTGGATTGCCAACGTGAGTGGAAATATTTTCTAATCCATCACCATATGATAGCTGCACTTGACCTTCTCTAGTCCTTAGCATTGACTCTTGAGGAGATGGACGGGGAAGAAGATGAAGATTACACAGCTGCTCACCCAAAAAAGAAGCCAGATTTAAGGCCTCTTCTGATGAAAGGGTGTCTCTACTGCAGATCAGACAATGTCAAAGCGGCGGTCAAAAAGAATGCATGTGTATTGATTTGAGACCATGAAGCAGGCTATGCTTCAAAAAACACTGCCGAAAATTTAGTGTTAAAGAGTAATGCTTACAGCTCAGCAAATATTTTCCCTCTGCATCTTTCTGTCACAATATAGGGCCACATAGAAGAACTTGATTCGAATGATGGTGTTCGAGCTTTCTGATATTCGAATTGTTTTTTACTCCAGACCCCAAATGGACAATCAACTTCTTTAAGATTTAATGATAGACTATGGCTGTCAATCACCTCAGGTATGCAGCTACCATCCCAAGGCAATACTCTATACGATCCATTTTCAGAAAGCAGAATCCCACTGGCCAATACAGTCGGAATGTATCTCTTCAAAGGAGAATTCACATTCCGAAGTAGATTATGGAACTCAAGCTGTGACCACAATAAGTCAAGCTCGGTAAAACTGAACCCCGGGGTTGGGGGGATTGGGAGAATTCCACTAGATACAAGTCGGAACAATAAAATCATACCTCAGTGCCTAAACCATAAAGAGATGCTTCCAGGCCTCCTTCAACAAATATTTTTATTACATAGTCAGCACAAAGGTAGACCTGTAATAAATTGTACAGCATTTTTGTCAGTTCCAGTAGTACTTATTACTTCTTCCTACTAAGAATGTATCTCAGCTACTGAGAGAAGATAATCAATATGAATGAAACCGTTGAATTTTAGATGGGCAAAAATCTAGAGAATATAGCATGCAACACAACATAGATTTACGTAGTTCGACCATAAAGATCTACATCCATGACACAATACCTAGAGGGCTAAAACTCTGTGAATCTCTCTTGGTTTAGATTCTCATCATCGCTTTTTTATATAGAGAAAAACAGATTAGAGTAAATATGGTGGAAAACCTTTCCTAAACATAAATCATAATTAAATCATATAAAAAATACAATATAATTATGATTTCATAATATATTATTCGACTTTTAACACTGACTCTCAATTTTAGAAGTACAAAAATGTACTGAAAAAAATCTTCAAATTCAAAACAGCGAGACAAAGCAGGTGAGCAGAGCTCCTGTTAATCAACAACACAATGATCTTTATGTTTGTGCTCACAAAAGTTAGATCAGACACACAAAGTAAAATCACCAACAATTCCACCATTTGATCATGTCAGTTTGGCAGGCAGAATCATGTTGTTTTTTAATGCCATATGGATCCTGTTCACATAAGAAGTGAAAAGGACAAATATTTTTGGTTAAGTAATTGTTAAGGTCGGCAGCAACCCCCTCCTCTCCGTTTTTTTCAAGGATAGAAGTTTAGACAGCACCCAAGAAATAAAACCACAGTTCAAGATTCCTGCTCCAACACCATTTTGTACCTTAAATAGGTTGGGACATGGTGAAGAAAGTACATAACACATTACAATATCTATGTGGTTCAGCCATAAAGAAATATATCCACGACACAGTGCCCAAGGGCTAAAACTCTAATAATCTTTTAGATTAGATTACAATATTCACCTCTTTATCTCAAATATGAATTTTATTTCTACCACAAACAATAGACCATAGAATTTGTAATCCCTTGGAAGCAAATCTTAGTACAAAACTTACAGGATTGCTACCAGTGCCAACAGGAAGTTTCTCATCATGGACAGGAGAGGGCAAGTTGTGAGAAGCACAAATTTCTCCCACGCGTTCAAACCATTTATCAGCACTGAGCGATAGACAGGCTCCCTGGAACATGAAATATATTCAAGTGAAATTTATGCAAAAGATAGAATTCAAGCTACACAAAGTTTGCAACATCCAACAATGAAGAAAAAATAAACAAGAAAAGTAATACCTTCCATATTAGGTCTCTAAGTCCTGGTTTTCCGACCCAAAGTTTGCACAACCAATTTCTCATTTCTCGTTGTCCTATGCTGTTGCCAGAGCTCCATAAAGAACTATAGTGGTCCTTCTCTTTATCAACAAACGTAGCTAAGAAATTTATATCATAAGAATATTCTAGATTACCCAGACCGCAACTTGTTGACAATCCCTTGGTGTCATTTCCATTGCATCTATTCTCAATGAAATCGCACATTCTTGCCCTTTTCTCTATCCTAATGAGGTCATCATTATCCATTCTAACAGCGTTCTTCTGAACATCTTCAAAACCATCTTCATCAAGAGCAAGCAACCCTGCCCGGCAAATGCCTTTATGTCGATAACCAGGTGCCATATCCAAACATACAAATTCAAAGTTTTTAGAATTCACAAAATTCTGAGTGACAGCAATGGTCGTCTCCAAATTTAATATACAATGCCACCACCCACTTGGAACGTATATCGTCTCGCCAGGCAGCTGGGTGCACTCTATCGGTTTGTCATGTTCAGATAGAAGGGGATAATATTCCAGCCACCACTGCAAAAGTATGTCGACACTTGGAAAAAATACAAATATGGAAAAAGAAAATGAAAGGGCTTAGAAAGTGCAGATCTTTGCAGACAATACCTGAAGCGAAGAGGGTGTTTCAATATTGACATCACCATCTTCATCGTGTACATGTACAGTCACTCCTAATGGAACTCTTCCCGGAGGATACAATGCCCACCTATTAAAGATATATGATATTACTTTCGAAACTACATAATCTGAAGCAGAACCGAAAACTATCGGAGAGAGAGCAAGTTGCATGACATGAGGATAATTCAATGTCAACCACATTAATTACCTTTTACGGCCACAAAGGAGTGTGTTCCAAGCACTAGTTAGAGATGGATCAACATGCCAGGAGGCCCCAGATCTCTCTGGTCCAATTATGAGCCATCTAAAAGGTGGCCGTTGCTCGCTATCAAGAACATCAAAATAGTCTTCCTGAAATAGTTGGGGCACTCTATAATCCTTCAATAAGTCTGGAGCAGTTTCCCCGAACTGCATTAACAGAATTAGAGAATGTTACCAACTATGACACGAAATTCAACATTGAATTGCGAATAATGAGTATAATTAACAGACCTTTTCGTCAAAAATGTATAGAGGATCTTCGTCATGCTGAACATTCATGTACGAAATATAATCCTTGAACTTCATAGACATCTTTTTTGAACTCCTCTGCGATATTTTAAACTTTGTATCAGAGTATCTCGATAAAAGCAGTTCACTTGTCCATGATTTCCTCGCCGGCCAATTATCAGCTAATCCATTTATCAAAACCTGTTAAAAATTGAGAAATTAAATTACATCACTGTCTTAAACACCAAGCAAATGATAGATCGACAAGACGGAGCAGTGACCAGAAATTTGTAAATTGTACATTGATATTTTCCTAATTGAAGCAAAATAAAAATTTGCTCCATGCTAGTGGGAATAAGAACAAAGTCAAATAAATAAAGAATCAATAGAAAAGATACAGCCCAATGGAACAATAACCCATCAGAATCGTGTAGTTTTAACAATGTTTTGAAAGTAAAAATGGTTAGGTAAATAAATAGCACGTTTCATGCATATACTGCAAATATGAGATTGATGGCAAATTACTGCTCACGTACTGGTTTTTGACCATCATATGCCTCATGAAACTCTTCTAAAGAGACATTCTCCTTTCTGTCCACATTTCCACTATCGAAATTAAATCCATTTAATGTGGTATAAGATCGGTACAACCTCTGGTATAGAAATAAAGAAGTGAATCCTGCAAGAGGTGATAAGACCATCAAAACAGGTAGGCCGTTATCATCACGCAAAAGCAAAAATAAAACAAAACAAAACAAAGATTCTAAATTTGAATACCATCAAAGTGCAATGGTTTCTTTTGAGATTCTTCAACATATATAGGGGGCAAATCAAGTCTGAGATATAAGATGAAACTATCAGACTTCTATAAAAGTTACTCAATGGAAGAATAGCAGAGAAGTGATAACAAAGGGAAAAAATCAACAAAACATATACTGATGCAAAGCTGTTTTCTTCCACGAGCCTTTGTACTCCAACTGGCGATTAACGATGCGAAGGCATAGACTCATCCAAAGGGGCTCTTCGTTGCATAATATATACATCACACTGCGAAAAAAAGAAGATAAATTACTGAACTGTTCATCAACATAGAAATATTAAAATGAAAATGAAAGTTTCTGAATCTTTATAAGCCTACAGAGTATGGGGAAAACATCAATTTATAGATACAATTACAAGAACGGCAAGGGACGAAGTTTTAGATACTCAACAATTTGTCTAATTTGAAGTACATGGTTGGTATCTTCTCCGAAGGTCATTGTATCTTAAAGTAAATTAAATTGCCAAAGTAGGGGATAACGAAAGACTCTTCCGATTTGTTTCCTTCACAAATGGAATAAGCACACCCAACCAGCAATAAAAGGATTTCTCCCCTCAGAAAGCGTGGAAACATTATTCTTCTGGAATCTAGATGGAAAGATTTAGATGTTATTCTCGTTATAAAATTATGCAGAATATATTACTATTATTATTATTACTATAACTATTATCATTTAATTATCTCAATACACTTGGAGCCAAATAATTTTTTAGAGAAACTGCCAAGTTCCTGGTGTACATGTATACATGAACAAGATGGTGCAAACAACAAAAGCATAAAATAAACAGCAGTCCAATTTAATCCTATTGAATAGTCAATATCCTCCACAATTTCATCGTTATGTATTCAAGTTAGAATATGCAGCATTCTTAGCTGTGTCAGAGCAACTATGGCTTGAGTTGTACCAGGTAAAACTCCCTCATCCCTCGATACCCTTGGATAATATGAGTAAGGCTCCACCCCATGTTTTGACGAATTAAGGGTCAATGGCCATAGCCACATTATACATGGTATAACATACCCTGGGTATCAAAGACAGTGTTCAATGGCCCATTCTTATGTGAACAAATTGACTTTGAAAGCTCTCTGCTCTTCAGAAGTCAACAATTAGCACGTAATGGATATGAAAGATTCGCTTATACAGGTCAATCCAGATATACAAAATCTAGGAAATTGAGTTCCAAAAAATCCAAGAAGACATCTGAGAGCTTCACGAATTTGCTGAATTCTTATCTACTGTGCTCGTTAAAAGTCTATTCCCTAACAAAACAAACATTATCTTACGTTACGAACGCCATTTTTTCTTTTCAAATCGTATTAGTCCTGGTTATATATCTGCGATTAAAAATTTGATCGTCTATCCATCTTCACTGTGATGCTTGCAGGCGGAAATTTTGAAAACATTATAAATCTAATCTAACCAGAAAACAAGATGAATCGACGACCATACCTGCTAACGCAGGAGAGACGAGCAACATCACGAGGCGTGAGATTCGCTAATATAGAACACAAGATCTCATCCGGCAGAACGCATAGATCACCAAGTGCCTCCACTCGCCGCCAGTTTTCAAAGGAAACGATTGATTCTGATCGCGATTCGCCATTAGTGTGTCTACCTAAACTGACGTCCATCGGAAACAAATGTAGTTTATCAGAAGGAATGCAAATATGCAATAGATAGACGCGTAGAACTTATGCTACTCGGAGAGAGAGAGAGAGAGAGAGATCCTTTTTCCTTTATTTTTGTTGGAGTCTCCATGGTCATAGATAGACACGGCTCATACGCTTTCTTTTTTTCTTCTCTCTCCCGCTAATTAATCTCCAAGAGCCAACACGCTTTATACGCTTCACTTTCTCATATTCAAACAAACTGAATCTGAGTCAAATAATAATTGTAAAAAAAATTAAACTCAAGTTCCACTCGAATTAAGTATATTCAAATTCGAATTTGATACGATGCTCGAAAAACTCAAATATCTTGGCTCGAGCTGGAGTTCGAGTTTGGTTCGAAATATTCGAACTTATTCATGCACTATTCGAACTATTGTTCCAGGGGCGGAGGTACAGCCTCTTGTATTCGGGTTTTAGCCCGGGTGGTCCAAATTTTTTTAAAAAAATTTATATGTGAATTTTTGTATAATTTTGAATAAATTTGATGTTAGCCCGGGTAGATCAAAAATATTATCATTATGTTATATTAATAAAAAGTTAAGGATTGCGAACAATCGAACAGAATAATTTTAGCTCGAATACGGTTTGAAAAAAGTTCAAACACGTTCGAGTTCGATAAATTCGAATATAAAACAAATTATTTATTGTATTCAATTTAGTTTATGCTATTGTAACTGCTCCAAGAGTGAGATTAGACGATGTTATGAAAGATCTAACAATAAATTGAATTATAATTTATAATCTCATATAATTATTGAATAAATTTTTGTGAGACGGCATCACGTATTTTTATTCGTGAAACGAGTCAGTCATGCTCATATTTACAATAAAAAGTAATATTTTTGACATGAAAATTAATATTTTTTAATGAATGAAATAAAAGACTCGTCTAACAAAATTAACTCAAGTGACCTTTTTGTGATAATTATTTAGTCCACTAAAATTGGACCTACTTTTTATTTAATTGTTTTTTATCTTTAATAAATCCTCGCCTAAGTTCAAGTTCATTGAAGTCTTGAAAAGTCTATAAATTGACCTATTTCAATGGTAAGATTTCATTTAAGCATATTTTTCATTTATTATTATTGTTCTCTCAATCAAAGTGATACGTCAAACAGTCTCCAACATCTTTTACGCTTTGTTCATGATGCACGTGACGATCCATCAACTTTTTTAAGGTTTCGTAAGTGCGACATCTACATACCTGATCCAACCTTATGGTGTTTCTCTGAATTTACATAATTCAAGTAACAAATTATTTTGGCTACATTAATAAGTATTACTTAGCTATTTTTCAAATTCAAATTATTGTAAAAATTTGAGTCAAACTCAAAATAATTTATAGGCATTAAATCTCAACATTTTAGCCAAACAATATGTATAATTCTCGATGTAACATCACGCTATTGAACAACAATAGTAAATCGAATATAATTCAAGTAATTCTTCACTTGACTGTAAATAGTTATAGTGAGATGCAATGATAGATCGGGTTTTTTTTTATAAATAATTTAAATTTAATAATTTATTTCAAAAATAATTTAAATTTTTTTTTCAAATGTGCTGCAATCCGTGCTTACGAAGCACAAATCATGCTCCACGTGAGCATTATCCGTGCTTCGTGGAGCACGAACGCTCCACGTGTGCGAGCATCCGTGCTTCCATGCTTACGAAGCACGGATGCTCCAACATGGAGCATGATACGTGTCTCGTAAACACAGATTGCAGTACATTTGAAATTTTTTTTTTTACTTATTTTTGAAATAAATTTTTAAATTTAAATTATTTATAAAAAAAACCCATCATAGATCACCACCTATTCTAATACTTTGAGCCATTAACGTTGGGCCTCCCAAATCTTGGTCCGATAATGAATAACTTCAGGAATGGCCTTTTTTTTCCCACACGTGAGAAAAATCGTAAGGATTTTATATTGTATATCTGATTTTTGAAAATATTCAAGTATAATTATCAACTTATATTTTTTATTCGAAATATGTTTGTTTGAACTAGTAGTATATAAATTTTCATTTTCGTCCTTTATAGATAGTAATTTGAAGTTTTTGGTATTTTAACAATTTTAATAGTGATTTAACTATTTATTATTACGATTAAATTTTTTTTTTTCGTTTTTCTGAGTATCACAATTAGTTTCGTAACGATATAATTAATTTAATCCTTTTTACACAACTAGCGATATATTGAAAATAATAAAATATTATAATTATAACAATTAAAATTATCAAAAATAGAATAAAATAAAATTTCAAATTGTATTTTTATTATAATGTATGTTGGTAGCCGGTAGGTTGACTGGAATTAAAAAAAATTATATTTTTAAATCCATTTATACAATCACAACCTGCATTCCGTGCATCATTTTTCCAGGAAAAAACTTTGATTCTACATTCTCTTGTCCAAATTTGTAATTTTAGCCTTTTTCATACACAAAAAAATTAATGTGTGACTATTTCACAAGTCAATTTTGTGATACGAATCTCTTATCCAACCCGACCTTTGAAAAATATTATTTTATGTTAACTATTACTTTTCACTCTAAATATAAACAAGATCAACCAGTCTCATAAAAATAAATCAATGAGAACGTCACATAAGATACACACTCCTTTCTATCTATTCAAACATGTGTCAATAATAACCTCGTATGTTAACAGTTAATATAAATTTGTGATATCTCAACCGTAGAATCATGCTAACAATGTATTATGACACACATAATTTTCTTTACTCTTTTTTAAGAATTTAATTAATTTATTTCGAAAGTTGTATGCAAGACTTGGTCAATTCAAGAAATTTTCAAATTAAACTTTGATTTGTTATCCATCTAGAAAGTTTCAACTTTGGACTTGTAAACCCGACCCATTTTCAACTTTAATATTTAAACATGCACACAACACACATACTATAATCCATAAAAACAGCACAAAAGCTCACGTGAGTGAACGAATTTTGTGATACAGATATTCAACTCGAAACAAATCATGAAAAATATTATTTTTTATAGTAAACATAAGTCGGTCGACCTGTTTCATTAATATAGACGGTTTCACAAAAAAACCTAATAAATGCGAAACCATCTAAAAAAATATAAACATAGATTATTATTAATTGTTTAGTCTCCGTATTGGAATTTTTAATAAATCCTTTTTATCAAATGTATTTTTAGTCACCTTCAGTTGCCCAATTTGGCTGGCCATATTTCTAAACCCTTTGTTGGTTAGACACGATATTATTAAGGTGGCAGTCTAATTAAAACAAATCGTTTTCGTAACACATGATATTGAATATTATAAATTTGTCAATTGATATTGAAGTTTGAAAATTCAAAGTTTTATTATCTTCTATTCTTCTGAAAAAATAATAATTTCTAATAATATATTTAATATACTAATTGGTTTCCGCTCAATTGATTATAAAAATCACACGAACATAGCAACAAATTAAAGCCCTCCTTTAATATTTATGTTTATTATAATAATATAAGTAATTAACTAAATTTAGTATTTCCCTTCATTTATCATAGATTATGAAAACAAATAATAAAAAAAATTAGTTTCTAGGAAATGTGGACTTTTATTTATTCTTATATTCATTTTTTTTCTTCGTGACGGTCCGCTGAGAGTGACTTTCGAATTGAATTGAATTGACTCTTAGGACCATTCCTCACGCTCATCTGAGTAACGAGTATATCTGCATCGGTTTGAAATTTGATTAGATATATATGATTAATCATTAAAGGTAATCAATTGTTATTTTGAGGATTTAAATTTATTAAAATTTTAATCAAATTTGGGATTAAAGAAACTGTAGGATGAAACGCTTGACGTTTTATCAAAATTTATAACTGATGATAAGTACGTAATTTTAATACTTTAAACATACATCCATCGATTTCACGTCAAATTTTCGGGTTGTATTGTGACGTAACTTTAATACTTTGAAATATCGAAAAATATCAAGCCAAAAAAATTAAAAATAAAATAATGAACATGTAAAATAGCCAAAGCTACCAAAACGAAGAATCCGTTTGGTTTGTTTTAAGTATTTACAAATTTTGTGTGTGTTGTTTTTAAGTTTCCTAATTTATCCATTATTTGTCCATCTTGTTGAAAATAATATTTAGTTTCAGAACATGTAAATTAGAATTATAATAACATCTACTTAAAAATAGTAAAATATTTGATAGATTATTGTTAATGCTAGTAATATTTATGATATTTTTACTAATTTTATGAAGATTTTAAATATTTTTTTATAAAATCGTGTCGTTATCGTTCCGCACATAACTGGAACTCGAATGATGGTTACCACGACCATTCCATCAAATCAATCCGACCTAACTCATTAAAAATTATTATTGTTTATGTCAAAAATATATTTAAGATAAAATAAATTGGAAAATCAAGTACCACTTCTCTTTGATAATAATATGATTACATGATTATGTCAAAAAAAGACATAATTATTCATTCTAGTAATTTGAGATAAACTTGGATGTTACAAATATATGAATAATTGGAAATCATTACTTCAAATTTTAGAATAGTTTATAAGATCACGCTAAATCTTCAAAAAAAAAAAAACTGTAAACAAAGGCATATTAACGAACGGTAGTTGGTCAGACCTTTTCCTAATTTTGAACCACATAATATTAATTTTCTAATTACTAGCAAGTTGGCTATCTACTTGTAATTTTTAGAACAGAAAACTTTTAGTAAAATTTATTTTTATGGGCTGTTTTATAACCTAACAATCATGTCGCATGATAATTTATTGATAAAAAATGATATTGCATTATACATAAATAATTTTTAATGATGAATTAAATAAATGTTACTGATATCTCATGGATGAGCCCACTACTCCTGTCCATCCCTAGCTCAGATGGAAAGCAGGCTCATGACAAGCCCAGGTATTTCCCTATAAATATCAGGTTTGAGTGTTCAGTTATTCATATTCACTATATTGTTTTCAGCAGCATCTTTAGCTGTTCTTCAATTATATCTTCAGTCTCTGACTTGAGTGTCGGAGGGGCTACGCCGAGACACCCTCTCGGCCCCCTTCTAACGGTCGTATTCGTGATTTCAGGTTCAGGGTAATTTCGAAACCTGCAACTGGACTAGTGACACTTGCTGGAATCAGACTCTATATTTCTGGTGACTATTAGTTAGAATATGTAAACTGCGAAGAAAGTATATGAGAATAATGACATTTATTAAGAAATAATTAAAAAAAAAAAAAAGCAACGTATTTTTCCATCTCCAAACCGCTAACTAAAGTTGCCAACATGACATATTATATTTAATAATAATAATAATAATAATAATAAGAAAGGTTAGAAGCGTTGACCGGTTAAGCTTTGGCGACTGATTTCTGGTCGTTGTCCAAAGCAGAGAGTGATACACGATTCTGCCCTTTCCTTTCTTTCTTTCTTCTGTTTATTTATTTTATGTGTACATTCATTTATGCATAGAAAGGTTATATTAATATCTATAAACTAATTATATTCTATGATTTTGCTATAAACGTATATATTTATATAGATGGTAGTTGCAGTTATATCTTTGGTATTGAAGCCTCTCTTCTCCCTCCAACTTATATGTTACTCAGCCGCCATAGCTCATAAACTCGCGCAGTTCTTTGTCCAAGAAGGTTATAAACTTTTCTCTGCGTTTCATTTGTTTGTTTTCCCTTTTTTTCCCAATATCTAAGACTTTTCAGCTCCCTATTTTTGGTTGGACTTTGTGCTAAGATACGTTTTTGGGTGATTTTCTTGAGCTCTGTTTCTTTCCTTTTCATCACCCTCTTCTCTTCTTCCTCAAACAGAGGGGATTCTATAACAAGGCTGAGTTTTAATCTTGAACTCGAACCCATGAAGGAATAAATTCGTACTTGTAACCTGTAAAGGCAGCCTTGTTTCTGTCTGTGATGATCAGTTTGTGCTGTTTTCTGATTGAACGAGTAAAGTTTTGTTTAGAAAATTAAGGTTTTCTTTTCATAGTCAAATTTTCACACATCATGGTTTGAAGGATAAAGATAAAAACAATTCCTGGTAAATGTTTTTCCTATGATCCGTGAGAACAAGTCAGATTTGTGGTTTAAAAAATATTAACTAATATGTTTGTGGAATGTTTATTTAACCAGGTTGGGTTGAACGAGTTAAAACAGTTGAAAACCCCCCAAGTTTTTAGGAAGGAGGATTCGTAACATGGGGAGGCATTTCTGGACGAAGCACATAGGCGACGAACATGATCATAAGCAGCCAGGTTGCATTTCCGGATTCATCAACGTTCTCTACTATCATCATTGGCATTCTAACACCAGGAAGATGATCCACCATAACAAATATGCAGGCCAAACAGGTATAGATCAAAAGCAGTCATACGAGAAACTTATTGTTTTGCATAAGTTAGCTCATTTTGTAGGCCTGGGCTTCAATTTCCCTCTTGGAGATAGCTTTAACATTTTGTGGTTGTACACTGTTGTATCATGTTAAAACCATTGCAATGTTTCTAACATGTGAGAATGAATATTATAGTTAATGAAAAGTAATGGTTGACTGTAACAATGCAAATTAGTCAAATATTTCAGATTTATAACAGTGTAGCTGCCATCTTTTATTTGTTGTGCCACATAAAATAACAACATGAGAGTAATGAAAACAAGTGTTGCTCATCAACAATTAACAGTTTTTTAGTAGAAGTTTACGAGCTCAGATTATCGCACATTTTTTATTGGTTTTATGTGTTTGTAGGCGATTGGAGTCCCAAAGCGAACTTGCTTGCTCACGATTCTTGTGAAGCTGAAAAGATATTGGATGAAAAACAGAGTCCATTTCTTGTAAGTTCTCGTGTTTGTTAACTTGTAACAATGTTAATTTCCCAACAGTTTGGCTGAACCAGAGACTGATGTTTATATCCATTTGTTTGATCAGAAAATGAAAAGAGCTCGTGGAAACAACAAACGATCTCTCAAATCACGCATAAAAGCATTGATTGCGGAAGAGATATATAAGGAAAGCAACGATGCACAAGGCAAAGAAGGTTTCTTGTTCAAATCTAGATTACAGAGAACTTATTCCATACACCATCTGGAGTCTCTTGATGATAGCATCAGTAAAATCTGCACAGACTGGAAAAATCCGATCATTTTCATTCCCAGTAAAGTAGAGAACTCTGCCCCTCGATCAGTGGATATGAGTCATTTGACTCAGACCCAGAATGAGGCAAGTGGCGGAGAATCCAACATCTTTAGCGCTGCTAACATTGGATCGTCAGAGAAGATTGATTTCTTGGACATGCTCAAGATCGACAAGGAGTTGTTTGCAAGAAATTTGCAAGTTTCTGATGAAAGAGTCACTCGTTTCTCCCATAATGGTCTCGCTTCGAATGAAAAATTAAAGTTCAGCAAATCGAGATCTTTCCCTGATCTTAATTTTTCGCAGAGACTAAAGTTCAAGCCTAGTAAACTTGCAGACAAGCAGAAGGAAACTTGGTCATTCCCTAAAGGGCAAAAATTGCAAGCTGTTAGTCAAGAACAAAAATTAGCACTTTCGGAAGAAAAAGATCGAGATTCACTGATGAAAGGGGAAATACAACAAGGAAACGAATGGATGGCACCTTCAGATATTGCAAAAGGCGTTGTTGATATAAGGGAAGAAACTACTATGGGCAGAGTTGGTGAAAATACTACGAGGAACTATTCCCACAGCAGAAGTTCTTCTCTAAATGAATCACTAGATAAATATGCTCGGTTGTTCGAGAACAGTTATGGAACAGAAGCCAAGTTGAATCTGTCTAGGAGCTTGAGGTTAACTAACGAAAATGACCATGCTTCGATGTATTTAAGAAGGATACGCTCCCGCTCCCTGTCAAATGCTTATTCTTTTTATTCGAATTTAAATCTCGGGGTAGCTGGTGATGATGCTTTTCGAAATGACTCATTTGTAATAGAAAAAGATGATAGTTTTCGTCAAGATGTTGTGGAACACGAAGAAAACGTAGTCAGACTAGTTTCAAGCGATTCAGAGAAGGAGCCACTGGATTTGATTGAGACAGTCGAATGCAAAACAGAATCAGTGGATGATATGCAAAAGATGGACCATGATTCGGGCTTAAATTTGAATGCTATTGATGAAAGTGGTGAAAAAAAGGAAGATTTCGAAGAGGAAGCGCGAAAACCGACAAGCGTCGATTTCATTTGTGTGCAGGAGAGTATCAATGACTCTGATCCTTGCTCGATTCCAGACTCGTATACCATTTCACAAGAAAAATTATCTGGTTCCGAACAGCTTAAAATTTCTGAAGGTATTGTTCAGATATTATCTCGTTTTCGTGAAAAGCTATACCCTAATCATTAAATTTTCCATATGATCTACTTGATCTAATCTTACATTAGACTCGATATAGAAGTGGTTTTAATTGAGATTTATTTTTTAATGAACAGACAAGTTTGTTGAAAGTGTTGGGCACGCTACGGACTCAGGTTATGTGAGGCTCATTCTTGATCAATCTGGCATAGCAAAAGACGCATCTGAAAGAGCGTGGCACGCATCAGACCAGCCACTAAGCCCACAAATACTCGAGGACGTGGAAGCTTGCTGGCCACATGAGCACGATCATTTAACCAGTTGGCAAGATTTCTGCAGCTCATGTTGGCAGCATCAGATGCTCTTTGATTTGGTTAATGAAACGTTAGTTGAAACATATGATGTTTCCCTCCCATATTATCCTAAACCGTTGTCGTCGAGTTGCCATGTTCGACCATTTCCAGCAGGAAACCATATAGTCGAGGAGGTGAGCAAGAGCATAGGCAAATTACTGAATCTGAGGACGGATGAGAAGCAATCGTTGGATTGTCTTATGGTTTGCGACTTGAAAGATGACTGTAGGTGGATGAATCTTCAGTTCGAGAGCGAGTGTATTGGTCTTGAACTGGAGGACATGATTCTTGATGACCTTGTGGAAGAACTTGTGTGTTTTTGAGTTTTGAACTCGAAGGAAGGCAAAGAACATGTTCATGTATATTAGTTAGAAAGTATTATATTTCTTTCTTTTTATTTAACCAAAAATGTTGAAAATTTGCTTGCTAGAGAATAATAGATAGTTTAGTTTACAAGAAATTTTGTTCTATATTCTTTTGGTGTACATAATAATATCACGATCTTCTGTATTTTTTATAATTACAGCATATCATATTCATCTTCTTAATTTTCACTCCTATTTCGATCCTTCTTATATAATTATCATAAATATTTTCTTCTGTTTAAATGCATTATTTATTTTTAATTGATACTATATTTATAAGCGTTTTGTATATTCAAAGAATCAATTATTTTGTGCAAGTGCACTGTATGTACGTATGAAATAAGGAAAACTGGATTTTTTTCTTAATGTATTTATTTCTTTGTGAATTTGGTCATGACAAAAACTTGTGTTAGACGGTTTCACGGGTCGTATTTTGTGAGACGGATCTCTTATTTGGGTCATCCATGAAAAAATATTACTTTTTATGCTAAGAGTATTACTTTTTATTGTGAATATCGGTAGGGTTGACCCGTCTCACAGATAAAGATTCGTGAGACCGTCTCACAAGAGTCCTACTCTTTGGTCATAGTATATTGTCACATTTCAGTTTTAATTTTGTATCTTTTATTAGTAATTTCGATCAATTTTCATCTAGAATGCTAATATGATCTCTTAGCACAAAGTTACACATCATACATGGTTGATTTTTTCGATAAAATCAATGTATCTTTCATAGTTATTTCACAATGTCCAATCAACTCATCTTTCGGGTCTATTTTCAACTGATAATAAAAGATGGTTGATGATTTCAAGCACTTATGGTGGGATGGATAATAATAAATATACTTAGAAAATGGGACCATATATATATATAAAAGACTATGTCAAATAATTTGGAGTTCATTAGCAGCATGCTTCTCACCTCTTTTCGTTCTCTAATTACATGTATATGTAAATTATTATTAGTTAATTGATTAAATATGATTTGCTTAGCACTCAAGAACTAATTAATTATGCATAAGGNATTATCATCCCTTACAAGTTCCGTGTACGCGAACATTTAATTTGTTGACCAATAAAAAAAATTATGGATATTTCTCTATAAATAGGAGCTACCACTCGTACAATAAGAGCAACAACGTCAATAAAATTTCATAGAATAATAATAATTCTTTGGGTTGAAGAAAATGTCTAGCTGTGGAGGAAATTGTAGCTGTGGTTCGGGCTGCAAGTGTGGCAACGGCTGTGGGTACGTAATTAAAGATTTCACTCCCTTTCATCACAATTTAATTAAATTAGAAAAATTTATGTATAATTTTATGATCATCGGATCGAAATACATATTTCCAGATGTGGCATGTACCCAGATGTGGAGAAGACCANGGAGGCAACACTTGCAAGTGTGGACCCAATTGCTCTTGCAATCCTTGCAAATGTTGATTGATTCAACATCTATCTATATATATATATATATACCCCAAGATGGAGAAGTGATTATATAATATAAATATTCAAGTGTGTGCGGTTGAAGCTAAGGGAATAAGGCAGCCGTTGGCCATAAATTCCTTGCTGGATTTATGTGATGGGTGATGGCCGATATCTTGTGTGTGTGTAAATTTTATATCGTATGAAAATCTTGGGGCTTATTGATGTATGTGTTTATGGAAAAAGGTTTGAACCATAAATGTTTGTCCGCGTGTGTGTATTTTTCATATAGTTTACTTGTAATAATATCTAATCTGCTTTAAAAATTCATATATTATCTCTACAAGTTATAGATTTAGTATAGTTGCATTATTGTTATCCAAATAATAATTAAAAATTTTAATAAAATTTTATGAATTAATTTGATCTATTAATAATTATGATCATGATTTACATGTGTAATAGTTATTATTTTACATTGGATTCTGAGTGTGTGTTCACTAATTTTAAATAAAACGTGTTCAATCGTACGAGTTAAAACATTAGAATCATATCCGCTTCAATACCTGATCATACAAGTTCTCGTGGAATTATTATTGATCATTTAATAATTAATTTATATCTTCATTAAATACGAACAATTCATTTGCCGCAGTGGTTCAAGATAAAAAAGATTAAAGTTGAAAAAAAAAAAAAAACAGATTAGAACTGAAATTTGACAATATAAAAAACTAAAATAAAAAAACACAAAAAAAAAACATATGTGAGACGGATTAACCCTACCAATATTCACAATAAAAAGTAATACTCTTAGCATAAAAAGTAATACTTTTTCATGGATAACCCAAATAAAGATCCGTCTCACAAAATACGACCCGCGAGACCGTCTCACACAAGTTTTTGCCAACCGGATATTATATAATCTCAAACAATATCTGCAATTTGTATTTTAAACTTTTAACACTTTGGTAAATTTAGTAAATATTATAATTAACAGAAATCAGCGTTTAGTTGCAATTTTATATCTATTCTATTTTATTAAAGTTGATGACATGATAATAACTACCTAGGAAAGACATAAACTTTGATATGACTTTTTTTATGTTGGAAATTACGTACAAATATCATTCATAAAAAATGTATTATTTTTAGAAATTTTTGATAACATATATAATACTTTTAAAAAATTATTTAAAAAATATTATCTGTTTAATCAATTATTGCGGCCAAAAAATATTTTGTCTCTCCTAGTCCTAATCTAAAACTAATTAACAATATCCCAACTGGCAATTGCTTCATAATTGTGAAATAATCTCATTAATTTTTATTTGTGAGACAGATTAATCTTATCTATATTTATAATAAAAAGTATTAATATTGGTATAAAAAATAATATATTTTAATGAATGATCAAAATAGAATATATGTCGAACAAAATTGACCGTGAGATCATCTCATGTAAGATTTTATTATTTATATCAAAGTCTTAATTCTCTTTCAATTTTCTTTCTCGGAAAAACCCTAATCATGGTGTCGAAAAAGTTCATCTCAGAGGCATTAAGTGTGATGGCAATAATTTTCCCATTGTACGGCTTATGGTTCATCCTGCTAATAATGCTGTGGTTCATCTACAAGCTTTGGATGGCCACACGACGAATCGAAGGCCATCAGCTGGAGCCGGAAACTGCCCACCTCCCCGCAGCACGAGGGGTGCAGCAAAGGCTGCTTGAAATGGATGCGGAAACAGTGTTTGACACTTGCATGATTGGAGAAAACTCGAACGAACCCAGTGGCGGCGGCTGCGCTATCTGTCTGGATGAACACAAAGATGACGAAACTCGCGCTGCTAGAACAGCATGCGATCACTGGTTTCATGGTTGTCGGAGAACGATACGTGCCCACTTTGCAGAAATTCTTTGATATGATTTCTCTAAATATATCTTTTTTCGTTTTTTCCACTATAAATTTTTATGGTATACGGTTGTTTGCGTAACTAAATTTTTTATCGTATAATCAATTCATACGACTAACGTATATAGTATAACCAGAGCCGTATCTGTATTGAATGAGGCCTGAAACAAAAAATAAAAAAATGGGCCCTCTTGTTGCAGTAATAAATATAAAATTCAATTTCAAATAACAAATATTATAATAAATACATAAATATATCAAAACCAATATATTACATCAATAACAACTCAATAAATATTTAAAATAACTACACAAATACTATTCGTCTAGTTTTTTAGAGACGAAAATATTTATCAAATCTGTAAAATCCAATTGTCAGATCATTTCTTTCTCAATCGACAACATAGTTAGCTCATTTAGTCTATCTTGCGACATTGTTGATCGAAGATAATTATCGTAGAAACTACACTTTTAGTCTCTATAATTGTAGAAACTACAAAAGTCGCGCATAAAATTTATATAAAACTCATAATTCAATTATAACTCATTAAAAAATTTAAATCATACGATGTGTGCTTTAGTTATATATTTAATTAACATGACCTCTAAGCACATTATAGTGTCCATATCACAAGTAAATTTCATTTTCAGTAAGGATGTTTTAATAGAATAATTTACACATTATAGGGCCCTTTATTAGGCCGGGCCCTGACGCAACCGCCTGGTTGGCTTCATAAAAGGTACGGCTCTGAGTATAACCTACTTTCTGGGTCTCAATTTAACTAAAACGATGTATTAATAAAAAAAATTTAAGTTAGAAAATTAAATCATATATCCGTAATTTGCTAAAGTTACATATATCACTAAATATTGTAATTTCCTTAAATTTAAATATTTTTGTTCGCTTTTGAGAACCTCTCTCTCTATAATGAAATCAGGAACCCTTATATTAAAATTTACAGAAAATTAAATCATATTATAGTAACAAGACGTGGAATCAAATATTTATTTATCTTGAATAAGAACATAAAAGTGAAAATTGTAATTTTCGTAATTTACGTTTGTATCTTTGCAATTTTTGTCTTCTATGATATTAAAATAAAATTGGGTCTTGTATGTCAATTTTAGTCATTTTTTATTAGTAGTAAGTAGGAAGTTACACTGTACACTTAAACATCACATCGTCGTCGTATCGACTTCATGTCATTGAAATGACCAAAATTGCAAAAAAAATACAGAGATAGATATAGATAATCAAAATTGCATAGAGATTGTGACTATATTTTCAGTTTTTCCTAACATAAAAGTACAAATTGGATATCATCTATTAATTTAATCAAAGTGTTATTTGAATCGGATTAATTTATTTAAAATCAATAAATGTAGTAAAAAAAATTTGGTGTGAATATCAGATAATAAATTCATTTTATTTCTATAAAAATGGTTTTTTTTGGTCCAAAAATATTAGGAAGGGATTTTAAAAAAATAGTTTTATTAGGTTTCTAGAGGGAAAAAAAATTAATTGCTAGGTATGAAAATATTATTGTCGGCCATTTAGTTAAATTCATAAATCTAGTTTCACCTGTATCGTTGGCTGCATGTAATAATATATCATTAAGATAATCAAGATTGAATATATTTTCCTAAATCCTAATCTTACGTATTTTAAAACTCCTTATCCATTCGGGATTTTGAAAGCAGACATGCAGTAGGACGCAAATACCTCTGTTTATATATATATATAACCCTAAAGCATCTCGTACAAATACGTACGCCTTTTTTCTCATGAGTTCTCTGAAAATTCCTTATAATTGTGCAGTAGAAAATCTTTTGCAGATATGGGATTTACAGTAGTATCGTTCGTGGAGATCGTCTTCGCGTTGTGCGTTCTCTGGATCCTTTTTAAATCGTGCTTTTCTAATAATGATTATGAGCCGGATACTTGGTCTGAATTCTGGATCACATATCATGCCGCCGTAGACGAACAAACACAGCAAGAAAGGTGGCCCCAAGTGGATGCAGGACTAGATGCACAAATAGTGTTCGACACTTACATTCAAGAAAACCCGCAAGAACCCGGTGGCTGCGCAATCTGTCTCCAAGAATACAAAGACCGCGACACCCGCGCCGGAATAAGAGCATGTAACCATAGGTTTCATGCGCTCTGCATCAAAGCATGGTTGATGGAGAACGATACGTGCCCGCTGTGTAGGAATTTTTTAGTTTGATTTTGTAAATATGTTTTTTCTTTCTCATCTCCAACAAAATCTTTAATTTTAATCTATTGAATGCCACCCCCCCCCCTCTCCACATGTATTTAGATTGGATTCACAAGAAATTTACGAGTGTTGCTTCAATTTGGAACTGTAATATTTTATTGGTACTGCTTGGTTGGTAGATGGATTGCTGAATTTGAAGTAGATTCACCTAGCTAGATATCTTTAAATTGTAGTAAAAATTATATTATCTCAACAAAAAATCGACTACTCTTTTTTTCCGTAATCAGCATGAGAAATATTATGAGCATACGTTGATCATTTCAACTATACATAAAATTGTCCGAGTAAAGGGAAAAAAAGGCATAATTCATCATCGATCCCCATTAGAAATACATTCATTCCACAATTCAATATGCTCCAAAAGAAACATCAGTGCGTACCAAAATTAATTAGACGACTTTAATTTTCGGCATATAGATAGAGGTTCTCAAAGTTTACCACTCTTAACCAACCTTAAATATATATTTCAAGAAAGTCTTCTCCTCCATATCAAGATAGCTCAGCACTCCGATGAGATATGACTAAAATTCAACAAAATCAGGGTTATATATATTGACTAAAATATATCTTTGACAAGTTAAAAAGATCAGAAAAGAAAAATTATAAATTAGAGGACTAATTGGCTATTTTCCTCATATAAATTATATTTCATCCTAAGATTCTTATATTAGATAATAAAAAATAGATTTTTTGGTACACTATCTCGTTCAATTAGGTGTGTCAAAATCAGACACGATTCACCATCAACCCGAAAAAAAATCATGTTTAGGTTTGGGATTTTCGAGTTCGGGTCAGATCGTATTAGACTCGATAGCTGACCTGAAAAAAATGATCGTGTTGGGTTGGGTTTGAGTTGACCCGAAAATTTTAATTTTTTTAAAAAATATATAATTAATAAATAATACATATATTTTTATATATTGTATGTGTGAAAAAATATTTATTATATATTTATATCATAAATTTTCATAATTTAATATTTATTTTGAACATTTTTATTTTTAAATAAATGTTTATTTGATTTAGTAAATATATTTTATTTTTCTACAATTAGACTTTCAAATTTAAATCATATATATGATGGGGATAAAAATTTTGATCTAGAGTGATAAAGTTCAAGAAGTTGATCGATTAAACCCATGTTTTGATGATAATTATATTATTTACCGTATAATTAGTATATAATATGATAATTGTAATTTATATTTATATCATAACTAAAATACAATAATGTTGAATAATAAAATAACAAACTTGTAAATTCACAATGATGTTTTGACCATAAGTATATTAAGTTTGCCATTTTATTATCCAACATTATTGTATTTTAGTTAGGATATAAATGTAAATTATAATTATCAACATCAGATTTAAATTATGCACAATTACGAATATTTGTGCAATGCCTTATGGAAAAAATTCACAAGAAAATATGCAAATCGTTTACACAAAACAATACTAGTGAAATTAATACAACTAAATTCTTTGACACTCCAAAGAATTAAAATGCATCAAAAACTCAAACCAAATACTAAATGCATAAAACAAAAATTGTATTGCTTAAAACCAAACGAAACCACTTTTCGCCCAACACTTCACGCGATGTTGTTATTGAGTGTCGTCAACACCAATCAGCAACACGAAAAATATGTGAATCAGTCACACAAACTCTTCACACGAAAATCTTCAACTCTAATATCTGTGTATCCTCTAAAAGACTCCAGTAGCTACACTTGTTCCTTTTATAAATATTTCGTACATATACTTCACCAATATCTTGGTCTTATTATATTCCCATAAAACCAATCCTACAAACATGAAAACAAGAGTTTATTAAAAATAAAACTCTATTCAAATTTAATATATTATATCTTAAGGATAAATAACAAAAACAAAATGTGTAGGATAAATATCAAGATTAGAGTTTAGAAATGCAAAACATTTATATTTGGTATTATATAAAAGACAAAGATTAATTAGGAATAAAATATTATTTTCAATTCACATTGATGTGTTTTAAAAAAATTATTAATGTGTTTGATAACGTCAACACTGCAATGGAAGAATATTAAAACTTTATATAATTAACGATATACTGGATTAAAAATACAATTTTAAAATTCTTATAGGACTAAAGTGAAAGTGATAAATTATATTATCAAAATTATAATTTCACCGTCGATAATTGACGTGCGCATAATGCAATCTATATCTCAAGTAGTTTAATGATTTTACAAATCTTTCCCATTAAGAATCCAAATCCCCAGAGTCCTAACCTAATCCAAATTGGACTTCAGTTCCTGTTTCATTTAGGATTGTATTGGCGCGGACATGCAGAAGTATATCAATCCAAAACACCTTATATATTAATAAATTTTAATGAAGATCAAAGAAATAACTCATTCCCGATCAATCTTCAATCTTATAGTACCCTTAGAACCCTAAACATGTCCGAACTGTTTGCAAATATCATACTCTCAATAATCTTAAGTTTGGAGATCGGGTTTGCAATGTTCATTTTTTGGAAAGTAATTACTCTTTGGTTCCTTTTCTATAATTCAGGTACCTATGAATACCAATATGGTCAACCACGGTCACGGCGGCAGCGAAGGTGGCGAAGATGGGTTTCCAGAATAATTAACGACAAATACATCCAGGAAAACTCAGATAAACGCTGCGACGGTGGCGGTTGCACGATCTGTCTTGAGGAATATAAAGACGGCGAAATTCGGGCCACTTTGATCGCATGCAATCACATGTTTCATGCTGAATGTGTCACGATGTGGTTGTCTGAGAACGAGACTTGCCCACTTTGCAGAAGTTTTTTGGTTTGATTTTGATTGAGGAGTTACTTTACCGGCCACACTCTTCTCGACCCATTGTTTATTCGTTTTTGTCGCCTTTATCAAGATTATCTCCAGCATATTGTATTTTGAACGAATGCAAATTTTAAATATTTTAATTTTTTCAAGTTCGATGCTTAATGAAAGTCAAAATTTGGCTCCTTTCGCGATTGAATTGAAAATTTTGGATTTGAGGGTAGCACACTAATTAGATGGATTTGAAATCGATCATAATGGCTCAAAAAATAATTTTTTTGGATTCAAAAATACGCCCAAACAAACCAACGAGATTTATTATTAAGAATTTGAAATATGTAAATTCAAATTCATGAAAGCATATACACAACTGTAATGGATTAAACAAATTGTGCACAATATTATTATTTCTTCAATAATCTGAATTTTCACACACAAATGTTCAGGAAAAAAAAATTTCCGATGGAGCTTAAAAATTCTGATAAATAAGCCAACTAATTTTTGATTGCTGCAAATGAGTTTTCACTTTCAATTTCCCCAGTTTTACTACTAATTTCAAGCATTATATGCACATTCTTCATAACCTGCAGCACACAAAACCATATAATGATTAATATTAATCAAATTTCATTCCAAGTCTCCCATTCTATAGAATTACTTACTCGGATCATAAGTCGTGACTACGCCAGTGTTGATGAAATAGCAGTTAAAGTCGTGGCGACCATTGGCTTGGTAATATGCGTTCATGGCGTACGAAGCATGTGATTTAACGTTGTTGGGCTTGAAGCAATGGCCGCCGACCTGTATAGGCTTGCAGTCAACCCCCGTCCCGCAGACGAAGTCTATATTTGCTTGTAATGCTGCATCAGTGACGCCTGATTTTGGTACGCACCATTTCTTGGCACCCCAGTTTGACGTCGGGGAGGGAGCTAAGGGGGCGGGAGCTGCAGACTGTGGAGAAATAAATCATTAATGAAGTTCATTAAAACAAGAATAAGGACTGGCTTTGTTTGTTTGCCAAATATTAATATCTAATCATAGTGGATTAAGACCCAAAATTTAGTAGATTTAAAGATGAACCATATATTTATCAAAAAAATATGCAGGAAATTTATTCCTAACATAGTCTAATTAAAATTACTGATGCATCAGCTAGCCAATATTCATGATATGAGATATCTTCACACGTACATTACCTTTGGGTTGCGCTGTATGCCTACATCGTAGACTGGTCGTAAATCCGGACGAAAAAGCCCGAAATTTTGTTCCGACATGCCTGGCTTGAGATCCTCATTAAACAACGAAAAAATGTAGGTCTCGAAAGTCCTTTTAGGCATCAATGGCGTCCCCACACCGGAGCTCAAATGCTTAACCAAATTGGAGTTATACGACACTGCATTATCCAAACTAACGCCCAACTGATTCGGATCGCCAGCGGAAGGCCAGCCAGTTTCCGCCACCACGATGTCCACATCACCGTACCCGACTCGTTTCATTGCCGAATAAACTGCGTCCATTTGTGCATCAAACATATTGGTGTAGTTCAGACCTGTGGCCGCATCAAATACACCATTGTTTGGCTTGAACAAGGCGTAGTTCAGAGTTTCCTCGTTGAAGCCGAAATAAGGGTAGGGGCAGACCATGAAGGGCGTGTTTGTTCGCTTGTGGAATTCCAGAATCGGTGCGATGATGACCTGGTCGTACCCTGCCCTGAACCGGCCCGAACTGGGGGGGTTGGAGATGGAAAGTATGCCGAGTGAGTGGGGAGTGGAGACCTGAATGTCGGTTAACCCCGCGAGTCTGAGGGCGTATTGGAGAGATTTCATTGCCGGGAGGAGATGGCCAATGAGGTTTTTGTCTCCGGTGGCCATAATTTCATTCCCGACGGCGATGCGGATGATCTTGGTGGCGGGATAGAAGGGGAGGACGTTGTTCGCAACCCATAACTTGGCAACTGTGGGTCTGGTGACTGTCAAAACCTCGTCATTGGGGACAGTGATGGTAAGTGATACGCCACTGTTGGCGAAGGCTCTGATTATGTCCGGGTTAGCGTCGAAAATCTTCACCTTATCGATGATGGTTCGAGACTGGATAAAGGCAGAGACTTGAGAAGGAGGCAGGAGGTTGTCCGCGACCGTGCCGTAGTTAACCCCTACGGTGAACTCCGCCGTGGAAAGATGGCGGATCAGAATGAAACAGTTTGTGAAGAGTAGACCGAGTAATTTGGAGTGAAGATCGTAGTACAAAGCCATGTTTGATTATTGCGGAGAAAGTGAACGAGGAAGTTTGAAAGAAAGACAGCCAAGAGAAAATGGGACGTGGCGGAGTGGCAAGGATATGGAGAGGATCCTTCATTGTTACTATATATATATATTTTCTGGATTCTGTTATGGTAATTATAATTTATATCCCCCAAAAATATTTTTTTTCTATTTCAATTTGGAAATGTGACGGTCGTTTTTTGGATATTTTTTCTTCACTTTGAATCAAAAATTTCAACTACTTCGACATTGATATAACACATCACAAAACATAAAATCAATCTGTTCCAGCAGAAAAATTAGGATTCGTTATAGCATGGTCTTTATTCATTAATAAGATTTTAAATTTTAAATAAATTCGTGAGATTATATAAAATCGTTAACATATAAGGAATAAGGCGAAAAAATTCCAAAAGTCACCAACGTACCCACATAAGAAACATGTGATTTGGTTCAATTTAAACCACAAATCAATCTTGGCATCAATTTGGCTTGGTTTGAACGAATTGAGGAATTTTGATTTGATTCAAAGTCAACACATACAATTTATCTTGATGTCAAAATTTTTATTTATTCATTCTATCCGTCTCTATTGTGTGAAAAAATAAGAGCACAAAGTTTGCAAATGGTGGAAATCCTAATTTATTTCCCTTGAATTATGTAAATACGCATAAGTTTTGCAGATAAACAAGTTAATCTATCAATTCCACTGAACCATACATATGATTAAATAATACAGTGAGTACGTTTTCTTCTCAATATTTATCTCAAAAATCACTAAACCATTTCCCAGTCCTCGTTTTAAACGCTATCTCAACTAAATTATTTATTTACCCGAAAACACGGAATAGTTTTGAATTTTTAAACATACCATTCCAAATACAGCCTCAGATAATCCATCCATCCATTCCAAAGCTAGTTTATTCTGTAGGTTAAGTGTAATGAATGGAATCGAAATATGTAACTTTATAATCGATGGGTAGAATGAATTAACCATTCTCAAATGCACCACACAAACCTCACACGAACCTTGTTTGGAGTTAAATTGCACAACTTCAATCTCACCATCCGTCACATAACAGTATCGAAAGTCGGGAGATTTTGGCAAGCATTTGTAGAACTGTGAAATTATAGCATGTGACAAAAACACGACATTTGATTGACATAAACATTTACTCTTTCATGATTTGCTTAAAACGTTTTAGTTTGGTATGAAATTATAGCTCCTTTGCCACAGCTAGCGATTATGTTGGGGCTGAGTTTTAATCTTTTACATAAGACATACGACTATTTCAGAATCTATTCAAGAGAAACGGTCGCATTCTAAGTTAACGAGATCTACAAAATATAACAGTGCTTTTTAAAATTACATGGAAGTATTACTACATGCCTACATTGGTTATCAGTCGCGTAATAAATCCAACTTAAAAAGCAGCAGTTGATATAATACAATCCATAAAATTGAATGAAAAATCTTTTTGGGCTAATGTATATGTACCAACATAGATCATTTACAAAAAGTATCCAATCCAAAACTGTTTTGACAACATTTGAAAACGACCAAGTTTGACAAGGAAATGGAAGATCGGTTTCGAAAAAAGGGCCACACGAACAGAAGCGTGTGACATGTCACATACCAAGATAACGCAGAATTGCCACCAGAAATGCCATCGAAAATTCCAAAACCTGTAACAAGGACCGGCAGGGCGCGGGCGCGGGCGCAGATATATATAGGGCTTTACACAAACACAATCTTTTGTGAGACGGTCTCATGATAAAATCACCTATGAAAAATTATTACTTACCTATCATTTCACAAATCAAAGTTCGCTGTTGCTGCTTCCCAATTTCTGTGTTAGCTAATAACAGAACTCCACTGGCATTACCCAAAATCTTAGCAGAGAACGACAACTAATCAAACTATCCGTCTAAAGGCTGGGAACTCAAAACAAGTGAAGCTAAGTTGACTTGATTTATCTTATATCTATATTGACTAAAACAACAGGTTGGTTTTATGGGGAGCATGAAACTCAGACTTAAACTAGTTGAGACTAAAGTCGGGTGCAATGATAATCTCAACAAAACAGCACGTTGGTTTCATAGTTGAGCAAAAATTTATGAGCCTTACGTTATAATAACTGCCTTGCAAATCGCCTTTCCAGGATGTGCAAATTTCTATAAAACAAATTATCTAGACGGAAAAGACCTTGCAAACCGACAAGGCCAATATCCAATCTACACTCAGTCGTACAACTAGATAAAATTCATACATAATATGTCTAGCTCAAAACAACTAAAATAATATCTCAATATGGTAACTAGTCAACACGGTTCAAGCACAACCAAACTAAGCATAGAGGGAATAAGAAACAAAGAAGTAAAGAGCTAGGGGTCTTCTTATCAATCTTCCTCTATATGTTCTCCTTGCTAGTCCATGGAAATCTAGTAGATTCTGAGCCATATGAAGCAGACATGAGAGAACTAGAGGATGCTTAGGGTAACATCTACCTTGCATAAGGATGGTAACGACTACCGCCACCATAACCTGACCTGCCTCCATAGTACCCTCCTGCTCCACCATAACCAGCACCAGGGCCTGAATCATAACCAGCACCAGGGCCAGCCCCACCATAACCACCGTAACCACCTCCTCGGCCATACCCACCTAAACCTCCACCATATACCCCACCAAAACCTCCCCCATAAGAACCGAAACGACTAGAGTAGCCAAGGGGACCATCACCCCGATAGCCAAATTCGGTACTTCCATAATCCCCATAGCGACCACCAAATTCACTTCCACCGCCATATCCACCATAGTCATCAAACCTACCACCAAATCCTGATCCCGCTGACCTATAGGAAGCAGGACCAAAACCACCACTTTCATAATCAAAACCACCATAACTATCCCCATAGTTGCCACGACCCCTAGAGTTACTACCATATCCTTGAGCAGGAGTTGGGTTTGAGGGTTTCTTTGGTTCAGCCTTCTTGACCTCAACCTACAACAAAGAAGCAAGTTAACCTAGAACTTTAACCTGCAATATTTTGTCAGCTAACACTTAAAATTACAAGGTGAGTTTGGAACCTAATACCTGAATCTACCATAGTAATCTAACAATAGGTGGTTGAAATCACTATATTAATATGATTTACCCAGTAAAATAGCTTCAATATCTCACCAATAAAGAAAGATCTGTACTAAGAGAAATCCAGTAATTGAAGTACACAAACTATTAGGGGAACCATCAAAAGAAACTTACCTGGGTGCCTGACATATCAATCATATTTCCATTAACCAGCAAACTGTCTACAACTTGTTCATTGTCAAACACAACGAATCCAAATCCGCGAGACCTCTTGGATACGTGATCTCTAATAATCTCATGCTCCACAACCTCTCCGTACTTGGAAAAGAAACCCTTTAACTCCTCTAAGTAAAAAGAAAATCACGATCATCGAAAAAATTCATAGAACAAAAAAGGTTAGCAACCTAAATAGTCTATACACAGACACGCGAGTAAAAGCTATCATATAATATCCCATATGCACCTTCAGTTACAGTAGTGGGAATCCCGCCAACAAATATCTTTTTAGTTTTGAAATCTTTGGAATCCCCGGATCCTTTTGGAATAGTTCTTTTAATCTCAACCTGCTCCATAAGGTATCAGTACATGAGAATTCCAGAACAAGTAGATAGTGGAATGTGGAAAGGAGCTTAATAAAGAAGCCAAAGTATCATTCAGGCACATCATGAAACTAATAATCACCCAAGTTTCCAATATAGTAGATAGTCAGATCATGGCATGTATCAATCAACAAAATAAACAACCAACAAAATTAAAATTGATACCAGCAGCAGCCAATAAAAGTTTAGCAGTGTCAATGATACCATGCACTGCACTGGGAAATTTTATGTTCCAAGGACCTACCTTCGTTGTTAATCTTAGCGTTCCTATGGGTACACCCAACACTTACTCAGATCTATAAAGCTGTCATACTGCGGCTATTTGATCACACATAAAAGACGTACTAGATACCATGCACTGCACTGGGAAATTTTATGTTCCAAGGACCTACCTTCGTCACTAATTATAGTGTTCCTATGGGCACACCCCACACTTACTCAGATCTATAAAGCTTTCGTAGCCTTTGATCACACATAAAAGACATACTAGATGTTGTGTGTCTGCATGTGTATCAATGGTCGCAAAGAATTTCAACAAAAGGTATGTTTACAAAAATTCAAAAAATATAAAGAATCTCAATCATAGAAGTCAAATAAAGCTTCAGAAAACACAAAAGAAAGAAACTAATCATCAAAGTGTCCCTTAAGTAAAAAAGCAAACTATGACTAATTTGATCAA
Source organism: Primulina huaijiensis (assembly GCF_012295235.1). NCBI lineage: Eukaryota > Viridiplantae > Streptophyta > Magnoliopsida > Lamiales > Gesneriaceae > Primulina > Primulina huaijiensis. Next base: position 3,816,819 of record NC_133319.1, on the reverse strand, counting down.
TTGCATGCGTTGTAGAAACACACAACATGAAATCGTGAATTATCCACAAAAAATTAGAGCCTGTTTGAAAGATTTTCCGCAAAAGCATTTCATTTTTAACACTTGGAAGTAATCATTTCTGTGTCTTGGGTGGGGGGGGGGTAAGATATATTAAAAACATAACAGAGAAGGGAGAGAAATTAAAAAAAAATAGAACATGGTATTAGCGACTGAGGTAAGTCTTTGGAACTCCCTGCACTGGGCAAAGCTCAAATTTTGATGAAGGATAGCACCTTACAGAACCAGGGGCTTCAGCATGCTCTTAACAACAAATTTCAAAGTCGTTACGCGATTACTACACTTATGCCAAGGTAACCAACCATTTTATACATAACATAAATAGTCACAATTACAGAATAAATATACAAAATAGGTAACAAGCTAGGAAAAGGAATTGAATAAGACAATATGGGAACACCATTATATTCATACCAAACAACATAACATATTTTCGTTACCAACAAAAGCTTGTGACTCAACCGAGAGGGACAAAAATGCTAGTAAATTCAACAAAGTTCAATGTCAAACAAACAAAATTTATTACCTGTTTCCCATTGATGATATGGGTTTCAGCAATAACAGTGTCCACAACAGCTGGGTCTGCATAAGTTATGAAACCAAACCCCCTGGGTCGACCAGTAAAACGATCTTTCATTATCACTGAATCAGTTATCTCTCCGTACTTTCCGAAGTACTTCACGAATGTATCTGTAAAATCAAATATATTCATCTATGCAACAGAAAATTCACAAGTAATCGCAAAAACAATAAAGGAAAAACGTATTAAAATAAAATCAAACCTAAAGTTGTTTCTCTCGACAGACCACCGATGAATATCTTCCTGAAAGCCAAAACATTCAAGCCCACAAATCTTTAGTAATAGTCAAATACATGAAATACGGCAATAAAAGAAGAGGAAGAATAGCGCACCCCGGGCTTGCGCCATCACCGAAATCGGGCCTCTTGGAACCCATTGAAGATTTTGACGTTCGCAGATCTGGAAGCGGCGAGGGGCTAGGGTTTCAGGTTTTCCGTCAGTAGGAGAAATTATCAGGCTCATCACCGCTCATGCTCTTGTGCGGATTGTTTATAAATAAATCTACCAAAATATCCAAAAACGGTTTGAAAAATAATATTTAAAATGTGTTTATTGAATATTTGAATGTTGAAAAGTAGGTATAATTAGGTGTTGAATATTGAAATTTGTGTGTGATGATGAAGGTAATGATGTAATTTATTTTTGGATTATTTGTAAAAATTTTCTATAAATAGATCTCTCATTTGTGAAGAAAATCACAATTGAGTTGAGAGAAAAATATTATAAAGTGTGTAGTGTGATAATTTTGAGAGTTTGAGATTTTTACTTTTTACAGTAAATTTTTACTTTTTCACAACAAAAACAATTAATTTTGCCTCGGTCCCATGATTTTATAATTTTTTAGTATTTCTAATTTTTTTATTGATAAATATAAAATATAATACAATTATTTTTTTTAATTATAAGTAATACACAAACACATATGTGTTGCATATGCATAAAATATATTTTTATAAATTTTAATTTATTTATATTTTTCTCTTCATATAAAGATAATGAGATAGTGGAAATTATGATTTAAGATAGTGAGTTTATGGTTTATCTTTGTGAGATTGGTCGATCAATACATGTTATAAAAAATAATATTTTTAGCATAAAATGTAATTTTTTTCATGAGTTGAGTCGAGTCGAGTCAGAAATTCATCTCACAAAATTAACCCGTGAGACAATTTACGTGAGTTAATTTTATTTGAGAATTATCCCGTATAGTCATAATTTTTGCAAATCATTTTTGAAAAAAATATATTAAAATAATTTTAAATATTTTCTATTCATGTATCCAATTTTCCAAAGTATTTGGAAAAAAAAATCCGACGAAATTAAATAATAGTAATAATAGTTAAAAAATAAATTAAGAAACTCGTCATACAAACTTGGTACCAAAAAAATACATAAAATATGTATTGCAGGCACACTTATGTGTGTCACCGCCTACGTATCTCAATATATCTTAATGAATAATATTATTACTGCACCTACAGGTACGTGTGTGAGCAATATTTATTTTAATTAATTTGATTTATGTTCAAATAAGTGTAATATCATAGTTATATTAATTAATGAAATATTATACAATCATTTGGATTAATTATATCTATACGAAGATTATATCATAATTAAAAAAATTACCGAGGAACTAAACAAACACTAGGATACAAGCCATCCAAAGAATTGAAACCGCAAAGTTATGCTACTACCTATTCCATTAACTTTACTTTGTAGGCGCTCTCTCAATGGTAGAACCAGGTATGCTAGATACAAAATTGTAAATCTATCTGTATACTCTTGATATTCGACCAAGAGATCTAACTCGATTGAGAAATAACAACATTTTATTTTTACTCAACTGGTCAATAACTCATATTTCTTTCCAAGAATCAATTATCCTTGAATTTCTGAAATCAGCTCCGATGAAGGATTTTAGTCTCCTGAGCAAACCAATGCAGTGCTGATGGGAGGAAGAAGTGGCATCAGGATGAAGGCTAACTATTCTTTGGGAAGGAGATTCCCACTTAGCCTCCAAATAAGCTAATGACCTCCATGGAGGTAGAGGCATCGAGTTTTGCTCGAGTGAGAAGCGAGTTGCTTCAACCATGATTTCAAGATATTGCTTGAGCTTGGTCAAGGTGCCAACGTATATCGGAGGAAGGGAACTCAAGACTACATTGTACGGCTTCACTGCTCTTGCTATTTGAAAGTGACTTCGGAAGTCGATGTCAATAATGTACCTTTGCGGGTCTTCATTGTTTTCGTGGGTTATCACGTCTATGAACTCGTGTTCACCTAGAGCAGAGGGGAAGATGATAATTATAACAAATGGTTTAAACAAAAATAAGATAGGAGTTCTATCATCGATCGTTGGAACAAAAGGGGACAAAGTTTATAGAAAATATGCTGCATGTTTAATTCCACCTAGCAACCACAGAAGCCACTACTTTGCACATGGGACAGGCTTCTCTGCATTTAGTTATGTCGGGTACCATTAAAGCAAAAGCCTTGGAGCAGCAAGCATATGATTGAAGCTAGTTACATCATGAGACAGTTATAATACTATGTTAAAATTCCAAGCTGGAAAATTCTTAGCTTCGTCAATTTAGTTTCTGAAAAAGTGTTCTCCCTCGTCCTTTCTCAAAAGAATTTTGCATTTATAATGAAGCATATCTCATTTCACACATATAACACGATGAAGTAACCAGTCTTAACACAAGAATCACAAAAATAACAATCAAAGCCAATTATGCCAACTATCAAAAAACAATCTGAACATAATCAAAATTAATTTCTCTCCCGGTTCTTGAATGAAAAGAAAACCAAACACAGACATGCTTCTTGTGTAGAACTGTGAAACAAAAAACTCTGGTTCTCTCATGCGGCTACTTGGCATTTACGGTCATCAGATTTTTACCAAAAGTTTTGCTTCCATCCAACATAACTGATATTATATATTAAAAATCATTTAGAACTGTGCAATACCTCCTGGAACTTTTCCAAAGCCCTGCCACCTAGATGCACATAGAGCAGCATCATAACCAGAAGACTGTAGAAGTTTCACAAGAGTGTACAGGATGCAGCTAGAATCACACGTATCCGGCTTCCCTCCTTGGCTCGTCTCAGATATTGAGAGGATCAAGGATTTAACGATCATTGCCAAGTTACTTTCATACTGGTCGATTGAGCTGTTGCAACACTGCAAGTTGAAAAATTAAGCAAGTAAACTGTAAAGATCTCAAGTACATATCCCCTTAAAATCCGTTAATTATCTCCGTGAAGAAAAGAGAATATATTAAAAATAAACTCTCAAATAGCTTCAGGCTTCTATTTTTCAAACAAAATAAGATAAAAAAAATCTCGAAACCAAAGTTCTCAATGCTAACTTAAACAAAATGTAAGAGCTTAACGCTATCCATGAATTTTGACTTCTTTAAAGTTCTTCATTGTTAAATTTCATATTGTATTTCCAAAAAGAGCTCTACCTGGGCAGGAACATCATATCTGAAACTTATTTTGTTTCAGACACTACAAGTTTTGGGTTTGGCATCATTCGGGATTTTTTCAGACACTACAAGTTTTGGGTTTGGCATCATTCGGAACATAATAATAAACATGACTTATCAGCATCATCAAACAAACGATTTTAAAGAACAAGTACTATTTTTAGATCATGTCATTTAAAAAATCAATGAAAACTACTAATTTTAGGCCAACTCAACAAATAAAAGTGATAAAAATAGCCAACAAAACTAATTCAAAATTTCTACATATATATACAAGTAAAAAGAGAAAAAAACGACTCACGGAAATCTTCTCGGCCAGAAAAGCCAGGTCAGATAAACCTGAATCGGTGTCGCTGCTACACCAAGACTCAGCTCCCGTGCTGCCGATTTCTATGAAATCCGTCACCATAGCAGCCAAATCATGCTCGCTTCCCGTACTCCGACAACGAAGCTCTCCCCCGACATCCCCGCGGATATTGCCCAACAAATCAAATCCTCTGCCGCCGATTACAACCGGCGATCGATTTGCCTTTCCCCGCATCTCTTTCCCTCGATATTCTTTGAAATCGAAAAGCCGGGATTGGATCCTTGAAGATTAATGTCGGGTAAGAGACTGATTGCCGCGTCTTCAAGTAAACGTCAATATGAGCACGGCTAAAATTTAATATATTTATAATTATTATATCTCCGTTAATTAATGAAGTACCTCGAGTTTTCCATCTTCCCTAAATTTAAACCATCTCAATTTAGATAAATAAAAAAAATATTCTCATGACGTCTTTCTTAAATATCAATTTTATGATACGAATTTTTTTATTCAATTTTAATTTTTTTAAAAAAATTATATCAAAATTATTATTTTTAACTACAAATATATATCGTAAATATTTGAGACCGTCTTCTAATATTTATGACTTTTTCAAATGATAGATTGTAAATATTTGAGACCGTCTTCTAATATAGATTTTTTATGGGGTGTATTCAATTCAAAGTTTTGATTACTTTTAATGACTTTTTCAAATGATAGACTTTTATGGATTTGATATATTTTTATTGACTTTTATGGATTCTCACATATTTATAAACATATTTATGTGGATTCAAGTAGACTTTTTTGCAATATTTTTATTGACTTTTGTGAATTTTTTTATAGAATTTTATAAATTTTGTACTTAATTAAAACATATTATTTTTTATTAATTTCTTTGAACCAATAATTAATTGACATATATAACATATTCAGTTTGAAATAGTTTTTCANTTAAAAAATCATTGTTGTTGCGAGACTATTCAATTATTAAGAATTAAGCGACATTTTTTGGATCATCTTTTATTATTATTGAATATTACATTAATTTGTATAAATCATAAATTAAAAATCACAAAATCAATCATAGAATTCAAAATTTCTTATGATATTAAAATAAAAAATTATTAAATGAACAATCAGCAAAAAAATAAAAAGTTTGAAAAGGAAATATGAAAATAAATATAGAGATACAATTCGAAAATTTGAGATAATGATAGAGATAGATGAGAGAAAAGATGACACGATGAGATGTGATGTGAAACGACAGATAGAGAAATAAATAGCTTGTGTATGAATTATAAGTTTTAAAAATCCACCCAAATCTTTGGGTTGAACTAAATACAATTTTTGACAATTTATAGTTGTACCTTAAGCTTTAATGTTTGTATGTTAATGAATTTCATGAAGTTATTAAAAGCCTATTGAAATTTTGAATATCTATAGATTTTTATAGAGTTTTTAAAAATCAATGTTGAATATCACTTTACTTTTTAAAACTATATGAAAGTCTATTTTGAATACCACTAAACTTCTATAGAGTATGTAAAAATCTTAATTGAATACATCTACACTTTTAAAATCTTCAAAAATCATTAAAAATCAATAAATCTCTTACATTGAATTGAATGCATCCCTAAAATTCAAAAAACAAAACAGAATATATGATTTATTTATTTATAAATATAGCTGGAGCGCCAATAGTTATAGAACCGAATTGGATTGCTAAAGCGTGGCGGCTAATTTAAAATAATATATAAATGTTGAGCCCACGCGTCAGGCCGGCCCGGTCCCCATTCAACAATGGCCTTATGTTGTTTCATACTTCGTGTTATAATCAAATTAATTTATTTTATAAAAATAGTTCAATATTGAATCGTTTAATCGAATAGTCGGATCGAAAAATTATTATATTATATAAAATAATAAATAATATATTTTAAATTTAAAAATCTTAAATATATATAAATAATAAAAAATATATTTATCAAAAGTTTAAAATCAAAATAAGATAATATAATCGAATATAATTATTTCAATATTTTTTAGACAAAAAATAAATCAAAACAAGCTCTAATACTACTAAAATAATTTTTTTAACAAAGTTCAAAATTCAAATAATATTTTATAAATAAAAATAAAATTTAAAATAAAAATAAATTCTAAAAAAATTAAAAGGGATGAACTACTCGAACTAGTTTTTAGCCGGTTCATTGGTTCACGACCGACCTGACCTGTTCTTGATCGGTTTTATCGTTAAAATGTTTATAGAGTTGGTCCGAACCGAATTAGTGGTTGGTTCTCGTTTGAATCGGTATGTCCGACCCCATTTTATAAATAGTGATTTGATATTTCTTTGTTGTTATTTAATTTATAAAAATTAAATAATTTTCCTCCTTTTATTAAATTAACATAAAAATAATTCAATCCAGCGGCACGACAAGACTTGACAGGAGGATGTAAATTGTTGCTCGAATGTAACTTCATCGAATATTTATTGTTTTATCAAAAGTTATAATTTATTTTAATTTTACAACTTCGATACTTTAAATCATATCTTGCAGAAGTAATTATCACATTTCAATATTTTATAAATGAACACGTATAAAAAATTAAGAACGATATTTCTTTTAAAGATTTTAAATCATTCTCGGGGATTAATTGTGCACTTGACTGGCCGCACCTCTAATTCCAGAATCCACGTATTTAAGTAAAATCGTTAAAGGATGGAAGTGCCTTCTAAAATTGATAGTAATTTGTTCCTTCTAAAATAATTTTATAAATTATTATATTAACATACAATAAGTTAATTTAAACACGTGTGAACAGTTAAATTGAATTATATGGGTTGTATTTGGAGCGATGGATTTCAAAAACATAGATTTCGATTATGTTTTTCTTGTTAACAATAATAAAATAGATAAAATTTTAAATTCATACTTTACTTATTCGCAAATTAATCACACAAAATAAAATAAATGTAAAATACATCATTCCAAATGTTAACCTTAATTTTTTGTACCGATCTGATTGATTATTGATAAAATTCAACATTATATACATATTAGAGTTTTGATATGATGAATATCTATTGTGAACACCTATATCAACACCGACTGAACTAGTGTATTCTATATTCAATAGATAAACATGATCTCAATTACAGTAGAATGTTCGTAGTATCAAACTAATTATTTTNGAACGATTTTAAGATGAATATTGTGGTCCACTGGCTAGCAAGCAACTTGCTAAGCCAGCTGACACGAAGTCAACCGAAAGTCTGCTGAGAATCTCTAGGCAACAGCTTCTGGATAATCACATCTCATATTATTATTTAGTTAATTCGGGTAAAAAAACACAAACTAGGTTTCAAATATTAATTCAATCAAACCAAAGTTGCCAGCTATGTTTTGGACCGAAAGTGGACTCCAAGGATGACATTCATCGGTCTACAAGATATTATTAATAAAATGGTCTTTCAAGTTGTAATGATAGAAGACCTAACGTCCAGGTTCTGTGTATGATGTTGATATTCACTTGAAAATACCAAATATATGTCCTTTCGCGTTATATTGCAATAGTAATACATGAGAACAAAGGGTTAAGTAATTGAGGGAAAAAAAATTTGCATACAAAACATGCACATTTTTTGCATGAAAATGAATAGAACTACGATAAACTTCTAGCAACTCCTTTTTTGGAAGTTTTATATTTTTTTTAAATAATATATATGTAAATACAAAAATCTATCAATGAATGTCGAATAAAAGAATGCGTGTTTGAAGGCTAACCTAGAGGGACCACCGATATTGAGTTGATTAGGAAGAATATGATGACAAAACCGATTTTTGGTGTAAATTTTAGGACTAATATGTGAGACTCGGGACTGAAGAAGACGGGATGATAGCGGGTACCATGAAGTTGCACGGACAATAAACGGCTCCCGACAGGCTTATAGGCGAAAGGAACATAAATGAACCAATCTTACACCGGAAGGAGAGGGATTCCAAAACTATCCAGGTATGAGACTGTGCAGTTGAAGAGAGTCTAAAAGATTTGATAGGTACTACTCATATGAAGAAAGTACGTCTTTTTTTCGGTATCTCGTCACATAAGAACTCCAAAGTTAAGCGTGAGATGTGTAATCTCCTGCGAAGTTTCCTAAGGTGTTTGTGAGTGATGACATAAGCACGTTGGAAAGACTCGTCTTAGTACAATGACGACAATAATCGAATTTGGAACGTTACATAATCAATCATATGTTTATATATGCAGTTTTCAATATGAAAGTCGAAATTTCAGAATATAGGGAAAAAAATTTGACGGTCAAATAATGAAAAGCTTAGGTTTGAAAAAATATAATTGGATTCGAGAAAAAGGAAGTGATGAAAAGTTGAGTCTTGAATCTTACTTGACTAGATAGATGGTCACATATACACGTCTCATTTTTAAATAGTAGTTAGCAAAAAATTAGGTTATTTTAGAAAAGGTGATAGATTGTGGTAGGAAAAATTGAGGATATATCCCTTCAAAATAATAAAAAAAAACTTAGGATATATGTTATTATTATTATTATTTTAAGTGTTCTTGGAAAAATTAAGTTTTTTTTATGTAAAAAAAAATGGGGTCGGAAAAAAATTAAGGTGATAGATTGTGGTCGGAAAAATTTTAAAATCAACACAATCATCCATAGTTAAAAATATATTATCTCCGACCATATGATGCATTAAAAACTAAGTTAGAAATAATTTGACGTCATGTATCTCAATTTATTATCCATATATTATAATTTCACGAATGAAATGATGTCTATTCAAATTATACATTATTGTAATAACGCGTAATATTAAATATAATCTAAAAAATAATCTTATTTTTCAAAACAATTAAAACTCAAATCTTATCATGTATTTTTAGATATACACACCTGATGCGATCCGGGTGAAATGGATGAGCCGGGTCGGGTGCTCCACCGGATCTGTTATCAATATAATGAAGGGAATAAGAGTAAGGAGATATATCTCCGCAATATGGCTTCAGCTGTAACCTGCACACAAGGGGATGAACTTGTGAATGGGCGCCGGAGAAGAGTCCGGCGTGGCCACTCCGATGCTTGAGTCAGTGAATGACTCAACAAAAGACCAATGTAACCAAGTGATGGTCGTGATATTGGTGTAGGAGTGTAGACAATAAAATGAATGAAACTAAATGTAAAGGGAGAACCTGATATTTATAGTAGGAGAAGTAATGATGACCTCGTTCTTCGTGCTACCTACTAATTATAGTAGGGCTGCTACATTCTGACATGTCAAATCATACACTAGTCACATCTCGCCTGTCTGACTTTGTCAACCACTTGGATTAGTGTCAGAGATAGGACGGTCGCCCACATCCAATTCTGCTAGTGTACTCGAGTGCGGTGCTCATATCGAGGTGGCCCGATTAGAATGCCTACCGGGGGCTTATATAAGAGCCCGGGCGTCTGGTTGCCCGGGGAGTAGAGCTCGCGCTTGCACCTGTCCGACTTCAGAAGAATCCATCCTGCAGATTGACCATGATTTGGGAATCCATCTGATATCCCGGGTCATTCATGACCCGGGCTCTTACAGGAGTATCAACACCAAAAAATAGATTTATTAACATGTAATACAAAAAATGTGGAAGTAGAATAAGCCATGATGCAAGCCGCGGCTGGATTGGACTCCAAGAGTCAACAAAATTGAACGACAAGTCAAAGCCGACAGCTCTCTCTCACACACACACCCGTACGTTTGTGTGTTTATCAACTATACATTCCACATGTGTGAACGAGTCTCCGACTATCCAATTGATCCAGGGGAAGGGGTAATGGGGCCGCCATAAATGTACTTTTCTCCAACCTTCCTCTGTTATTCATAATGAATCTCCCATTTGAATTTTCTCGATTTGAGTGTAATCACCTTTTTTTCAATTAATATTTTTCCGTTTTTCATATGCTGACTGCTAATGTTTGAGGTGAATCTTGTTTTTTTTCTCATTTGTAAAGATTTTTAAAGATTATCTTTCATGTTTTTCTTGTTGCTTGTGAGTAAGAATTAGTGGGCGTGTGCTAAATGTAACCAAAGGTAGGAGCTTTACAAATGTGAAATTTTTTGCCATACGGATATGAATATTATAGTTCGGCTTTCATCTTACTCGTACCCTTTTCAGATCTTATTCATTTGATTATGTGACAGCTTTTAATCTGCAGGATTTGCCGAGACCAAGATTTTGATATTGTTGGTTTGGTCTTCTGGTGATGGGGATTTGTTTCAGTGCTAGAATCAAGGCTGAAAGCCCTCTTGATGCTGGTAATTTTTTTAAACTGGCATCCTATTTTCTGAATGATTTTTAAGGAAATGAGGCCATGAGAAGATTGATGATATTAGTGAATGGTCACTCCGTGAATATTGCAATATATGTAGTTTTAGTTTACTAGATTCTTTTATATTTCTCTCTGCAAGTTTCTTGGTTTTCAAACTTGTGTATTTTTTCTCAAAAAAAAAAAAGCTCTTGTCCTTCAATTTTATTTGGTTATTTGTGGGAAGGAATCACTTGAAGTTGTTTTGTGTTTGAGCTTATCTTTTCAGTACTTTTGATTATACATGGTCTAGTAAGCAATGACTCGTTATCTGATCAACCCAGGAGTGATTTCAAAACATGTTAGTACGGATGGGAATGATATAAGCATTTCCAGTAGCAAGTTATCTTCGGTTCAATCTGTTCCCCGATCCGAGGGCGAGATCTTGCAGTCGCCTAATCTGAAGAGCTTTAGTTACGCGGATCTTAAGTTATCCACACGTAATTTTCGACCTGATAGTGTTGTGGGAGGAGGTGGATTTGGTTCAGTTTTTAAAGGTTGGATTGATGAAAATTCATTTACTGCTGCAAAACCCGGGACAGGATTGGTTATTGCTGTCAAAAAACTTAACCAAGAAAGCCTTCAGGGCCATAGAGAGTGGTTGGTGAGTTTCTCATCTTCCAGTGGAGTTGCAATGTTTGTATTGCATTATGATTATACATGTCAAAGGAGCAATAATTGCCAATTTGTTGTTGCCTGTGGCGTAAATTTTTTAAATGATTCGAGTCCAATTAGTCACACTGGTTGTAACTTTTGATATAAAGATGCGGGAAAAGAATCTATCGTTTTGTTGATGAATGGTTAAATATTGAGGTATGATGTAGTTCATCCAATCTGTTCTGTTGTAGGCCGAAGTAAACTATTTGGGCCAATTTTCGCATCCCCATCTTGTGAGACTGATTGGCTACTGCTTGGAAGATGATAATAGACTTTTGGTGTATGAATTCTTGACTCGGGGAAGCTTAGAAAACCATCTTTTTCGAAGTGGGTTTATTTGGATTTATTCAGTAATAATATAGAAATCAATCTTGGTGTGAAATAAGCATAATGAGTTTGTTATTTGACAGGGGGATCTTATTTTCAGCCTCTTTCTTGGAGTCTTCGGCTTAAGGTTGCTCTTGGAGCTGCAAAGGGGCTTTCTTTTCTTCACTGTGCCGAAACAAGAGTCATTTACAGAGACTTCAAAACTTCTAACATATTGCTCGATTCGGTGATTCATACTACACTTTGTGAATAGAGACCATCTGAAAACGTATATGTATGTGCTAAAATTGTTTAGTTTCTCGTCTTATGATTTGGCAGGAGTACAATGCAAAACTTTCTGATTTTGGATTGGCTAAGGATGGGCCTTTAGGTGATAAAAGTCACGTGTCAACAAGGGTCATGGGAACGTATGGATATGCTGCTCCAGAATACCTAGCTACCGGTATGATCTCGAATCAAGCTTTACTCTTTCCCGTTATAGGATCAGATGATGATTGACATACCATGTGGTCATTTTGGGTTAAAAGTCATGAATTTAGTTCCCATTCTTTCTTATCTTGTGCTCTGTAGTTATCCAAATTACAACACTTGTTGAATCTTAATAGTCATAATCAGTCTCTACTCCAAGTTGCTGGAGATTTATAAGCCTTCGGAAAGGGTATATGTGGTCTGGATATCTGAGTCGTTTTCAATTTGTACCACTCGAGCTGTTGTCTAATTTAATATACTACGGCCATGATTGACATCAATTGTTAATAGACACAACACCCATCTCATTTTTGATATATTTCGAAAATTCTCTTGTGCTACAATAGAATTCTCGTGTCAGAACAGTTATATATCTTATATTTTTATTCTCATATCCAGTTTTGAATTTGTGGTCTTAGGTCGTTTGACCACCAAGAGTGATGTGTATAGTTATGGTGTTGTCCTCCTCGAGCTGCTTTCGGGCAGGAGAGCGATCGACAAGAATAGACCAACGGGCGAGCACAAGCTTGTGGAATGGGCACGACCATATCTAGGCAACAAGCGTAAAGTCTTCCGAATCATGGACAACCGACTTGAAGGCCAGTACACCATTGATGTAGCACAGAAGGTAGCTAACATTGCTTTGCGATGCATATCCTTAGAGTTTAAGCTGAGGCCTACAATGAATGAAATAGTTCAAGAACTCGAGCAACTTCAAGATTCAAAAAACTTGGAGAACAATCGCCGTAAAACCCGTGACAGGTCCAGGACACATGCGCTAAATGCTGTTGATACGCAAGGTAGAAACAGGAATGCTGCATATCCAAGGCCATCATCTTCTCCACCGCATTAGTTCCAAGCAGATGAAGGATTGTTGAATGAGCTGAATTTCTTACTCATCTCATCTAAAGGTGGAAATGTACTTATACGTTGAATACACTGTAAAGTTGTTCCTGATGATATCCCGACTATCAACCCTCCGGTTTAACCTTGACAGACGATATTATAACGTGATGATGCTCAGACATCGAGTCGATGTGATTAGCTCTTCTTTTTGTCTTCAAGATTTGTTCTTGGACGTACTTAGTTTCTGTTGCAGTTTTTGTAATGTACGGTTTATTACATGAAGTTTGATTACATGTTGGCCACTCATGAAAATCCACGACTGATCAAGTGGAATATGCAACTCTTGCACACAAGTGAGCCCGTGAATTGATGTATAGTTTTATTTAATCTTTCTTTTCTCAAAAAATATTTTTGGTCACTGCACATGTACGATGGAGCCGAAGAGACGCATTTAACATTATTTAATTAATTGACAAAAGTTCAGGAGACAATCCGAGCTTGAAATATGTGAAAAAAGATTTAAGCTTTTTTTAAAAAAAATTACCCTCTTAACTCGATATGAATTCAGAGATAAAATTCAGATGGTTCAATTCAAATGCTAAATGCATACATCAGAAACAAATTTTGCTGTATGTATATCAATAACATAATATATAAACTATTTCTTGGAAAACAGGCCTCCAAAATCAAATCCACCTTTCTTATCCTCCGGCGGGACAGAGACTGAGCTGCTCCGGCTGGCGGTGCCTCCAAGATTCTTCTTTTCCACCTTCTTCAAGATGGGATCGGTCTCATAGATCTGCTCTTGCTTTGCCAGCACCCCAAGTACGAAATCAAAAATCCCTTTCTCCTCAGTAGCGCTAGCACCCGAAGCTTTCGAAGCTGTGGCACCAGTTCTCACAACTCTTCTTTGGGCGGTGAAAACTGGAGCCATGAACAAGTTTAACGAAGCCATCGGTTTTGGTAAATTAAAACAAGAAGTATTGGCTCGCTGAGTTTCTTTTGTTGTGTATATATATATATATATATTGCGCTTCCGCCGTGAGTTCTCCACAAGTTTCTTATCTTCATTGCCATTTCCGTTTATATTTCGTGAGTGGCGAAAACGAGGGGAACAGCCATAGCCGTAAGGCTTCAAATCTGACACGTCGTGACTTAACAAGTACACTGTACCGCACAATTATGTCGACAATATCTTGAAATTCTATTTTCGTGTGGCTTACTTACTTTGCTTTAAAGCAAGCCTGTTAAGTTTTATAAATGAGCTAAAAAAATATCGGATCTTAATTTGATATTTATTCTCGAATAGCTCACAAATATATTTAAATATTTCGAGTCCAATTCAAATTTAAGCTTTGTTTTAAATCGAATTCAAACAAAAAATATTAAAAATTTTGAGCTCGAATTCAAGCTTTAAAATTTGACGACATTCAGCTCGATTCTGTTCGTTCATACATTAGTTCAGACAATTTTGATTCGGGTTTTCACGGCATTAACAACAGCTTGATCGTTCATGATTTAACTAGTTTCAATGAATCTGAATCTGAATTGGAATTGGAGTTTATTTTTAAATTTCGATAGTAAAAAAAAAATTCAGTTAAATTTAATTTTTCATAATCAAATTACATGATAAATGAAGGTTACATTTATTATAATAATTGTTACCTCAAAAAGAAATATAAGAACATTTTTTAATGTTATAAACACTTCCTTAATAATTTAGATTATGTAAATCAAATTATCTATATACACCCAGAGACATTGATCATATTATTAATTTACGTTTTCACATATATACTTCTATTTTCCATTTCTGTTTGATTTTCTTATGTCCTGAAATCGGAATAGAATTTGAGCTCAATTCATTTGATCCGAACATAAATCCAGTTTCCCAACTCATAGACTCCAACTGTATTGCTAGCTTATGACTTCGTTTAATACTAATTAAGTGTCTTGTGAGCTACCAAATATTGAATAAATTAAAGTTTGAATTCGACTTGAATTTGATAATACAAGAAAACTCAAAAACTTTATTAATTATGGACTCAACTCATAATTAAGAAATAATCAGTTGGGTTTTTTTTTTCTTTTTTTCACTTGTCTCAATTTTATCCGACATCACTATTTTCATGTCTTTTTAGTCATCGTTAATGGGAGAAAAAAATCATACAAATTTACAATTAATAGAACAAATGATTAAAAAAATAATGAAAAATTCATTGTTAACGTAACCAAAAGCTGAAAACAATGCAAATTATAGGACATAAAATATAATTTTTCTTATAATGAAAAATATAGTATAATTTTGCCGTGAATACAATATATTTTGTGCTAACAGCTTCTATCAACAAAACTCACATCTCATGCATGAACAAAGGAATAAAAATGAGGCAATTACCTGAAGTAGTATTTGAGGAACTTCTTTGTCCGACATTATGTACTATATATTAAATATGTCCAAATTACACCAAATTAATAGTATTATTATACCTCTCATTAATCAATATTTTTTTTAAAAAAAATCATAATTATTTATTTAGTAAATTGTAAACGCACGGCAAATTGCGTGCAGATGATACTAATATTATATCCTTAAGCACCAATATTATATTAATACAAGACAATGGAGAGGCAAATTTGGCGTCATTCCTGATCAAATAANTCACAAAATCAAAAATCATGACTATAGACGCCGAGGTATATGAATCGGAGAAGTTATCTTATCCACATGACACACTTTTCAATATACTTCTTGATTGATTTTTAATACTCAACAACTCTTTGTCGTAGTTTGTTATAATATATATATAACCATTTTGGTATACTCAGCAAGTATATGATCGTCTTTAACATCTATTATGTTATTTAAAATTCTCAGCTGTGATCTGACATGCTCGTAGTTTACTTCTCTATCAGGACTTTTTTTGGTTTTCTACATTGTTTTTATCCAATAATTTTATTTTCCAAATATTTATTTTATTGTTGAATGGTTTTTCAGTTTTTGACAACCATCAACTATAACTCATAAAAATAAATGTTATTTTTAGTTGTGATTGGTTTTTACTTGTGACTAAAAGTATGTATAACCTATATATTCTTCAACAACATAACCAATGAATGGTGCTGTAATTTCTTCAAACATCGTGATATTTGTAATATCATTTTTAAATATTTAGTATCAATATTATCAACATATAGCTATAAATTTAATAAATTTTTAACAATTATTTCTCAATCAGTGTGAGAAAAAAACTTGAAAATCTTTTCAAATGACTATATCTTATAATTGTGTCATCGTTTAATTTGACGCAATTCATGAAAGTCATTTCGTTCGTCCTTTTTTAGAAGATTTGGAACAATGATTGCGTGCATCATATCATGGGGATGATATAGTTTCAATCTCATAAACAAAAAAAATTTTATTATATCGAGTTTACATTTTGTTTTATAATATTTTATATATTGTGGAACGACATACAAATTAATTATTGTATTTTAAAAATCTTGAGAAGGACACAGATAACGTAATTAAGATATGTATATGAGATATCATTCAAACATATATATCAAAGTATTTGTCTTATTCAATATCTCATCTAATAATACAACTGTTTAGATTTCATGAGCATCTTATAATAGACAAAATTAATTTGATGAAATATTGTATAATTCAATTTGAATTTCACTATTCGGCTAAGTGAATTTATTTGGCGAGTAGTTCTCTATGTTACCATCATATATATCATGAATTAGTTTGTTAGCCACTTTAACTAAAAAATAGACAAAAACAACCTCTTAGCCACCTCGAAATCTATCGAGATAATATTGAAATAAATAAAGTGCAACCGGCTCAATGTCCCAATTTACTAAAAATGCACAAAAATTGATTTATTGTGTCCACAAAGTTTTAGAATTGTTCTCATACCATTAAAAATAGAATGATAATTATACACAATTTTTTTTCATGTATTTCTATTTCTGAATGAAGAATTTTTTCTTTTTGTTTATCCTTTTTGAAATATTGATATTTTATATGACATCAATATGTTGCAAACCATGAGAAGCAACATAATCACTATATAACCATTAAAGGTTTACACATACAATTTTCCAATTTCTTCTTCATTGTGCTGCGTTGAAATTTAAATATGAATCATTCTTGATCATAATATTTTGCTTTAAATACGACTTCAAATATATATGTATATGTTTCATGTCACTTAGTTAGACCTAATTTCAAATATCTAAAAAAATGTATTTGAATTATATCATACAGAAATAAGGACATAGTAATACGCAACATTATTTTTTTAACATGTTTTTTTCATCAACTATATTTTGTCATAAATTTTTTGTTCGAAATTTGATTCATTTCTTTACTACATGTATGAAGAACCAATAAATTATATAATTCAT
Organism: Primulina huaijiensis; assembly: GCF_012295235.1. Classification (NCBI taxonomy): domain Eukaryota; kingdom Viridiplantae; phylum Streptophyta; class Magnoliopsida; order Lamiales; family Gesneriaceae; genus Primulina; species Primulina huaijiensis. The sequence continues at coordinate 3,799,288 of NC_133319.1, read as the reverse complement.
AGAAATCATATATTACCCTCTTCGTAGAACATAAGACCCAAAATATGTGACTTTGATTGGTGTACTCTCATACATATTTTCATATAAACAACAAGACAAATAATAGAATATCAGAAAAATCAATTGCCACCAACAATACTAAACAAAATGAATTTAAAAAATTCATGACACAAACAACCTCCATAAAAAATGATAACTCAAAGTTCAAAAATAATTTATTTAGTACAATAACAAAGAAATTGAAGTATATACAATCAACAAAAAGCATAAATCACTCTCAAATTAAATACTAACTCATATTATTCAAAATTTTTCAATATTTTTTTTAAATAAAGAGAAAGCGCTTTATTAACGTCATGGTTTCATAAATATTTTACTTTTTAAAAAAACACACAAAGGAAAAAATGGTGCCTCAAAATCATCATGAAAAATCCTTTAATAAAACCTTAAGAAATAAAAATATAATAAGAAGTCACACAATTTTCCTTAAATCAAAGAAAAATAATAGACCGTTGACAAAATATATCTGGCAACGACAAAACATACTTGTGATACAATTAAAATTTAGAATCATGCATAATCATTTAATTAGAACAAAATCGTATGCCAAAAATCTACTTTATATTATCTCTTTTAACAATTTATCCATGTTTGTCGTCCACCAGAGAACTCATAGATCCACTAATTTTTTTAGTCCACTATTAATTTCACAATAAATAATACTACAAAAATAATATAATCAAGCACATAAAAACTCAAATTCAAATACCTTCAATCAATTTAAATAAAAAAATTTTGAATAGAGAATATAATTATGTTGTAAAAATTGTGAATACTGATTTATAGACAGAAGTCTGGAAATACATTTGTCCCAATAAAAAAAAATATTATCTCTTTATATTATGAGATATAAGCTAAAAACGAAGAAACATCTCATCACTTTTAATATTTTCTAAGTCGCTTCAAACTAAGTAATCTAAGCAAACTGAAAACATGCATTATGTGTTTAAGAATTAACAAAATATCTCAAGGAAAAAAATTAAAAATAATCATTTTTATGGGATATATGATTTTGTTTTATATTTTCTTTCGGTGAACAAACAAATCACATAAGAAAATCCAAACACAACATGATCAATACAAATGACATATAACACCAAAACATGTAATGCTGTGTTAAAAAACTCATCTCATTGTAAGAACACAAAATGATCAAATGAAGCATATTATTTTGTAATATTTATTTAGCAGCATATATAAAAAATTGACTAAATAGCTTAAAAACAGTGTTTGGAATAACTTACATACAAACATTTCTCTCAATCATGTATATCTATTGACACATAAAGAGTTTGAAAATATCTTTATTGTAAATGAGAGAAAGAAGTTTTATATAATCTTAATATTTATTAATAATTTATTTTTATTCAATCCGACTCATCTCTTCATCTGTCCATTATTATCTATCATCAACATGGTAGATATTTTTCATGAATTTGACGGAAATGTATAAATTTGGTAATTAAAATTAAATTTAAAAGTAAATTAAAACAATAATGAGTTTGATTGAGTTAAATACGCTATTAATGATCTTATTAAACTAACATAAAAAATGGCTTAAATAGCATCATGAACATGTCAAATTGTAAAACAAAAAATGGTAAAATGGTAAGGTTACAAATGAAAATCATATATTTAATAAATAATATTTATTTAACATCATATATCGAAAATTGACTAAATAACTTAAATGTTTATATTGAAATCACCTACATACAAATATTTTCTCTCAATCACATATATTTGTTGATACATAAGTATTCTTAAAATATCTCTATTGTAAATGGGAAGAAGTGGTTTTATATGACCTTAATATTTTTTAATTATTTAATTTTTTTCAATGTCACTCATCTCCATTCGTCTTCTTATTATTACTTTAATGTTCGTAATATCAATAATTTTTTTACTGTATAACATTATGAGAGTGATTTTCTATTAATTTGATGTCATTGTATAAATTAAAGTAATTAAATTTAAATTTAAAAATAAAAGTAAAATTTAAATTTAAAAATAAAAGTAAAATTAAAATAATAAATAGCTTGATTGAGTTAAGTGCTCTATTAATAATCTTATTAAAATAATGTAGAAAATAACTTAAAGAACATCATTAACATTATACAAATTATAAAACAAAAAGGGTGAAATAGTAAGTTTACAAAGTAAAATCAAAATAATAATTAATTTAATTGAGTTAAGTACACTATTAATTATCATATTAAACTAATATGAAAAATGACAATAAACAAAACGGTAAAATAGTAAGTTTACAAATAAAAGTCACATATTTATAATAATAAAATAAAATNTAACTAGTGCCTGAAGAACAAAGCTGTGTAGAACAATTGGTTCCAAGTATCGGGCAATCCAGGCAGGCACCAATGGCTACAATCAGCAGAATGGTCGGGATTTGCACGTTGCTCCGAGGTCAAGTCACCGCTGTAGATCGAGGGGTGCGCGTCTTTCCTTAAGGCAGATAACAGCGTTATGTCGAGCAAGAAGGCTGGCCTGCTCATGGATCCAACCACCATTTCCAGGACTTTCATTTGATCCGGAAACGGACCAGGATATGTCGTTCCGGTACCTATCATGGGTATTGTCTCCCCGTAACAGCTCTTGGATGCTGATGCATTCCACTCACTAGGGCTACGGAAAAGAGAAAAAAAAATACAATATTAAGATGGAACACCTACATTCTCATTCAAATGCAAATAAAGGTCAAACTTTAAACATATTTTCTTAAAAATACAATATTATTAAACTAAACCGTCTTTTGGGAGTGTTCGAGAGATCTTTTGTTTATTTAAGTAAGTGAGAAACAAGAATATTTATTACTTAGAAATAAAATTCTAATGCTTGTGCAAGCTAAAATTTGAGTGTTTTGAGAAAAACATCTCAATCTTTCTTCTAGTTTTTGGTTAAAAGTTATAAAATTTGAAATAGTAGCTGGTTTTCACAAACAATCCAAAACGGTGGTACTTTTAGAAACTCTTCCGAACACTATCTTTGTCCGTAAAAGACTACTTTTTCGAAGTCAAATATTTTGGTTAGTTTGTTTGGATATGTCTTTGAAGATGAAATAAATCAGTTGCGTGAATGGCTGGAAACGGGGGCGAACTAATTCACTGCATTAAGTGCGTATGCTAGTCTCCTTTAGATGAGGGCCACTGGCACAAGAATGTAAACATGCATGCCACCGACGATCGATATAATACACACACACACACTCTCTCTCTCTCTCTCTCTCTCTCTCTCTCTCTCTCTCTCTCTCTCTCATTTAACACAAGTCACGTACATTTAATTTAACCATAGATTTTGTGTTAGCTTCTCTTTAATTTAATAAAAATCTCAAAGATATTCCGGCTTTCTTGGATTGATCTCTTAATAATTGTCAACCCATCTCTGTTAATTGATTAACATATGGGATAATATAAGTACCGATATATCATATTTCAATTCAAAATCAAATTCGTGGCATGTACTGTACCACAAGTTCACGTAGGCTAGAGCCGCCAGTTTATGTGAAATTCACAGTGTAGGTCCATATATATGTTGGAAACCCACTCCACCAATAATTATTAATCAATTAGTGCGTCGTCTCACTAATGGGTCCTCTCCCAACAATAGATGAATGATATTGTATTCCAGCCCCAGAAAGGACAGAAACAGTTGCATATATAATGATATAAAGCTGGCACATTTGAGAGAGAAAAGAAAACTGAAAGAGAGAATGCATCATATATGGAAACTATAGATAAAATCAGAAAGAGATAAGAGGATGACAAAACCCTAATATGAAGATGTCTGGACTCGAATCTAAGTGATAGGGAAAAAGAAATTAAGAAAACATGGGCACAATGTACAGTGAAATCCCAATTATTTAGAGAAGAGTGATGAGAAAACGTACATGTAATGTGTGGGTGAAATGCCTTGAAAGAAGACTTTGGTTCGGGTACCGTTGACGTTCGAGTCAACCCATTTCGCCCACGTTCGGAGCCCTCTGTCCATGGCGGCTAGCCGGTCCATGTCTTGGTATAGTGACCCATCGGCTTCCATGTAATCCCACCTGCATGCAATTTAATTTGCACCAATTAAGTATATATATTCTAATAAATTTGTCAAAAGAATAATTCCTTGGTAGCTCTCATTCGACGTTCTTTCCTGCTAAAAGGGCAATAAAGAAACATGCATTTGTTGACATGATTTTGGTAGGAAGCCCGAAATGTTGAATGAATAATTTATTATATTCATTATTTTTTTAAAAAAAATTGGAAAACGAAATAGGTTTCATTTAGATTACACTATTAACTAGTTTTGGAAAATGGAAGAATTTAGGAAGATTTAACCATATCATTAGTCCTTCCAAACTACGAAACAAAATCGAATTATACAAATTCTTTTTGAAATGTTAAAAAAACCACATCATCGAGTAGCTTTCTCGTTACTAAATCAATATACTTAATACTTGTTATTCTTTTTCCGTGTTTTCATTTTTGCTTTCCATTTTCACTTTTCTAAACGGGGAAAAAAAAACCGGATCAACAATTAACACGATCACCAACCCATTAATTCATTTTCAAGAATCTTCTATTAGAATTATATTTTATACATCATTATATATAAAATTATATAAAAAAATCACATTAAATAAACGAAGGGAAAAAAGTATGTATAAAGAAATTTACCCTTGGAGAGATCCCTTGTGAGTCCACCAATGACCCGTATTAAAAGAAAGAACATCGGCACCCATCCACGCTTTGGCATTTCGCATTATATCATCCAATTTGAGCACTCTTTTGCCACCCACTGACTCTATATCCACTAAATATGGCGCTCTGTAAAATGACACGGATACCCCATATTCCTGCACTCTCCCAACCATATAAAACAATATTAAATTAAATAAATAAACCATATGATGCATATTATATAATTATTTTATAAGAAATATAATTGATGCTGGTGTATGTATGTGATATTTAATGAGAAATGTGACCAGAAATTTGAAGGTGGAGATTGGGTCTCCTCTTATGATCTGTGTGGCCGATGTTGCAGGCAATCCAGCTGATATCATGCAAATCAAAGATTGCCATTGGTTCCTTCCCAGTGAATCTCCCACAAATATTATGCTCTTCCCTCTCATCTTCATCGCAAAATAAAGCCCGTTGAACCTGGAAACCGTGATTGAAATATGAATGGGGCAGTGTAGTACGTGGGAGAGCATAAAATTTGTCCAGTTTACTCTTTTGTGGTTCATTTCTTAGCGATTTAGCTAGAATTAGAGTATATGATTCGTTTTTAACTTATTAAATTATAGCCATACTAAGAAAGAGAAGCTCTATTGAAGAGGAAGCACTAATTTACTTGAAAATTCAACTTCAGTCCAAATGTTAGCTGATGTAAAATTTTTTTAAAAAATCCCATTTAGTTCTGTCGCATGCACCCGCCTCAGAGACCAATATTACATTTTTAGGAGATTGGATGATTTTAGAACATTTTCGGAGGAGAATTCTTACATGGCTTACAAGAAACACCACGAGTCATGGGAAATTAAGATTTCTAAAATTCATAAATACGTGTTTTGCTACTTGAAATATACTGCAAACGTACCTTGGGATTCGGCAACTGCTAGGTTGCCATCGATACTTAAGGTAATCAGTATCAGGTCTTCCATACATTTGACAGTTGAACTCGGGATCTATAATCGGGCAAGAAGACTGGTACACCGGATAGCTTTCATATTCTCGAACCCAACTCCCCGAGAACAGATCACAAGAACTGAGATTAGCTTCAAGAATCGAACTTCTGTAATTCCCACTTCGCTTTCCGTGATTCTTTAGACCAGCCAACACAGCAGATGAAACTGCAAAAGATTGCAACAGAAGTATTGCTAGACATAACACTATGAAGTGGGGTTTAAATGGCGGGGAAGCAACAGCCATGGGAGGTGAGATGATGAAAAGGGAGGGAGAGAATAAGGATTTTGAGGTGCCTTTCTTGTTTAACTTTTGTACTGTTTTGTTGTGTGCATGTGAAGATCATAGCTGTGAGAGGGTTCACGTGTGTGTCAATTCATTCCCCCAACCTTTTTTATTTATATATATGGGAATTTGGTTGTTAAATGAACACTTACATCCGCCGTCGGTCTAGTTTGATTTTGAATGAGCCCTACTAATGTATTTGACCGCCGAAAAAGATAAGGTTCCGCAGAGTTTCGGATCTGTGGATCCATTGAACGACCTAGTTGGGTTTTTCCAACTTAATCCTAAAATTCCACATGGATTGGAGTGTCATAACTCATGGACAAAACTGCTTTTTTCCTTGTTTATATTTGACGTTTTGCGATTTTCTGAATTGAGTTTTAATCATATATATTTCATTTTTTTGGTACTTTCGGTCATTTGTTTTGCAATTTTGGTGTTCTTACGTGAAACAATTTATGTGGCACATGACACTTTATCGCCGTATCAGCGCCACATAGAAAATGACTAAAATTACAAAAATTACGAATAAAATTCATTTTCCGAATTGACTTTTAATTCCATATTTTATGCAAGATATATAATTGTAGCGCAATCCTATATTAAAGAAAACAATAGAATTCATTATCATAATTCGCTTATTTTGGTCTCAAGTACTAAATCATAATAATATTTTCATGGTCGCGAATTTTACATCTAATCATATGCAAAATTTTCAAATCAATTACCCCTCGACCGTTGTAAAGAATATCAAACTACAGAAGTCTTAGATAAAAATCAAGTGACTTAAAATATAAAGTCAAGTCATAAACCTGAAAACCAAGTTAAAAAATTCAATTCAATTTTTAAATATACAAAAAATAAGTAAATGCAGAGGGAACAACACCAAAATAAAACTAATTACACAATGAGGAGTATTTGACTAGTGAACATAATAATAAAAAATAAAAACTTTTGCGAGACATATCTTTTATTTGAGTCACTCATTAAACAAAATATTTTTATGTCCAAAATATTACTTATTATTAGCAGGGATGACCTGTCTCACGGATAAAGCCTACGAAATTAAAAAATAGCTGAAAAAATTCCTATTAATTTTTCAAGAAATAAAAAATATATCATGATGTTTGAAAATGCTTTTGTTTTGGTCATACTTAAAGTTAGACAAATATATTTTTGGCAAAAGATAAATTAATATTCCGTCTCTAAATGAGAGACCAACTGAAAAAAAGATATGTTTGATGACCAAATTTTATAATCGGTATGTAATTAGAGACCGATTTTTATTTTGGGTCGTTTATCATAAACATATATTTACTATAACTGCCAATTTTAGATCCTTTATTTTTAAGAATATAACTATCTTATTGAAAACAAGATTTTGATTTTTGGTTGATTTTATTTTTTAGATTATCTTGTCAAAAAAATTTGAAATATTGATTTGAAAATTTTTGAGACCGAGAGATAATGAAGATCTTTATTTGAATATGTTTTGAAAATATGATGAATATATTTGATAACATTATCTTAAAAGGATATAATGTAAGATTTGAAAAGATAATGCGTATCATATATATAATGTGGTCTTTTATATAAAAGAATGTTTATTAATTTTGAAGATTGCCGAGGATATTGGCCACGTGTTATCGAGGGAGGCCAATGAGTTTTAGTGTCAAATATTTAAGAGTTGGAGTGCACAAATTTCTGGAGGAGAAAAACTTTGTCGTTCATTCTGTGTTGCATTCTGTGTCGCGATAAGTTATGAGACAATATTCAACCAATTCCACCTTTGTCATTCTGATTAGAGATTTCAACTTATTGGTGATACACAGATACTCAGATATTTGTGATTTATTACTCGAGAGAGGAATGTGATGTTGTAGGGAGATAACAATTCGTAATTTCAATTTCAAAAAGAGTTCGAGTTGACATATATTGAAGACGAGTAGTGACCGTCAAATGAAGTCTATCGAATGTGTTCGTAGTAGAGACGTCAATAGAAAAGATGAAGTCTTTTATTTGAATAAGTTCTTATATAGTTGTAGCTGTTTATATTTAGTGATTTGCTTGATACTTGGGTGTGGTCTCGTTGATGTAGTTTGATTGGAATAAACCACGTTAAAATTCATGTGTCTTTTATTTTGCTTTCAGTTTTATTTATCAATCGTGCTACCTACAAAAACTGGGCAAAATAAGAGAAAATCGAATCAATATGATTGATTAAAGAAAATATCACTTGTACTTAAATTTTTATCCTGACTCTAGCTTATGTTATCCAAATTTTAGATCACAACGATCGATAAATTTTCACTTTTTTAGCTTATTAAAATGTAATTTTTTTATTTAATAAAACTTAGAATGTATTTTCTACTAGGATAGTCGTGAAAAGTGTCCGTAGCATGGCTTAGATGGGCCAGTTTCAAATAATACCATTGATTTATCAAAAAAATTCACACGAGATTAGAGAGATTCACGTTTGGGCTTTAGATGTAGTTCAGCCCAATTTATATATATTTTTTAATTATCTAAGCAAAAAAACTCTACCAAACTTAGGTATTTGATTATCATAATAATAATTGATTATTAAGTTAAAAGTTGTGGGATTATTGCAAAGATGAGTCACTCACTTTTTTTCTTTCGTTTTTATTTTTTTGCATATAATATATTATCCAATATGTTCATTTTTGTGAGAAAATTCTATTTAAATTATCTTATTATTTGTTTTTATTTATTTTTGCATATTTATGTATAAATCCATTAATAAAATTGTTTTTCAAATTTCCGATCAATTTATTTCATTGTTTTGCATGAACGTTATTTGTCTATGTGAACGAACCATGAAAAGAGTGAAGTCAGATTTTAAACAGGTAATATTGTCTCTGCTAGGGACATGGTCGGCGGGACAGAAATGATAAGATTGGTCTCTAAGAGATATGAGATAACACGAACAGATAGACACATTCCTCTCCGGATTCATGTGCCTAACATTCCGACCTATTAACACCCAAGTATGTGCAATTTGTGATACCACAAATATATAGAAATAAAGTTGCGTATTGCTAATAAACATAGTTTTTGGCCTAGTGATAAACGATTGATCATAATAGAATAGAATATAAATAATATTAAAACTTGAAGATCAAAATAAAATATTTTTGTTTTTTTATGTTTTTTTATATATAATAATATTGTGAAAAACTGTTTAAAATATTAAAATTTTACTTATTGACACATTAAATATTGTATCTGAGTTTTTTTTAAGGTAAATCCAAATTTTTTTATATAAGGGAAAAATTTATAAGGACAATTTTATCTAATTATAAATTAATTAGGTAATGTGGGGGTGTTGTTAACACTTTTTGGAGTGTAAATAACACTCTCCTCATCCAATTATAATTTTTCATGTTGTTTAATATTATATACTTACTATCAAACTTTGAGTCTCTTATATTAACAAACTTTTGTATCATGAAATTTTTTTTTTATCCAACACAGATTTATTTGTTTTTTTATTTAAAAACAAAAAACATAGGGAGTCCATTCGCCATGATTTTCTCTTTCTCCAAAAACAAGACCAAAATAATTGCATTTATCCATCTTAGGAACATACATACCTCCGAGAGGAAAACAAAATTCAACTATACTTCTCACATTTTCGACTAATCGGAATCCAATGTTGATGAGTATCCCATACAAATTCCTTCCCAATTCTCGCAATCTTTCCGTTAATTTTTCTAGGGATGTCATTTTGGTTGTTTCCTCGAGAAAACTTTATGTTGTTTTGTCTTGTGACTCGGTGACCATTCGATGAAGATAAGCCAATTTGGTCTTTGACATTCACTGTTAAAAAGATTTTATAAATCTTTACTTTATAAAAAAGAAAAAGACTATTTTATAAATCTTTACTTTTTTCTTAAAAGGTTTACCATGGATAAACTCTCTTATATAAGAAGTTGGAGAGATCTTTTATTCAAAACTAAAAGATAAACCGAGAGATGTCAAAAATGTGCACGAGTAAGCATACACCAAACATATCTCGACAATAGATCTTTACTTTCGTTGAACAAGAACAGCATGCATGGAAACAAGAAGTATCATAAAAAAGCAAGTGGAATTTAAAACAGAGTCACACAAACATAAAGTGGCATCGTTTATATTTTATAATACAAAATCCAATTGAGGAAAACAAACAAATAATCAACAAAAGAAATAAATACAAATATATATATATATATATATTGCATTAAAAAAGAGTAGTCGCGGGCCACAACATTTCTGCAGCCGCTTCAGCATTCTTTCGTAAATATATAATAATAATAAAGACTAGAGTAGAGGTTAAAGTCCAAAAGTCTTTCTCCACTATATCGCAATCCCAATACCACAATTAAAAGAGAAAAGCAAAAAACAAAAAAGGTAATTGCCGCCAATCAAGGCGGGATTCAGACTCTGAAATTCTTCCCCACGAAGGTTTGACCGAACTGCCAATGGGCGGGGACGATGTTCCACGATGTGGAAGTGCGGCGGTCACTGCTTGTGACCCTGAAGGAGAGTGACTGACCAACCAGAATAGAGTTGGATTGCCAGTTTTGGCCCCAGTTGCGGCTCATGCTCATCCATCCGCTCCTCGTCCCTTTCACGCTCACCCTCACGATGTCCCCTGCGCCCGCCACGTTGGTGATCAGGATCAGGTTGAAGTAACGGTGACCGTTGATGGTGAATCTGATGCCTCCTGGCTTCCTACACGGCACCCTGCACCCAACAACGAAATACTACCATTTAACAATTTTAAGGAGTCGACTGTACATTTATCTCGAAATCATTATTATGTGACACCTGCATTTACTAGGTTTTTAAGGTAACAAATTACCCTTTAACCTAAATTAATATTATTTACTTTTATATCATAACGTGATTGTAAAATAAAAATAAATTTACCTGCGATAATTTACAGGCACAATTCCGGCGCGATATTCCGCGATCTTCAAGAACATTGGCATGGCGAGGTCGAAATGGGTCCTCGGGGGGTTGCACCACCCGCCATTGTCGTTGGGCAGAGCATAGTTGGGAGGGCAGAAATTTGTCGCCGTCACGAAAATGGACGGGCTTCCAGCGTGACACCACTGCTTCTCATTGGCGCACTTGATCTCGAAACAAGCCCCGCAGCTGAACCCGTTGTTGAACAGCGCCGTGCTCAGCGCCGCCGTGTTCACACCGTAACCCTGACTGTATAAATTCCCGTATCCACAAGCCCCACCTGCCACCAAAAGCAGTCAGAACGTACAACATAAATATATATATATAAGCCGTAAAACGAAAAATGGTGAGGAAAAAATGCTCGTTTCAAGTGTCTTGACGTCAATGCCGTCACGTACCCATAGTCCCGGAGGCATCACTGCCACCGTAGAACGTGGCGTGAGCTCCTTGCCATCCTCCGCCGCCATAAACGCCGGGGATCCTGGCTTCCGATGGAATTACTGAAATCAGAGAAGCAATGCAGGCCATGAACACGACGACCAATGCCATCTCCTCTCTCAGTCGATGGCAGAGAAACGCGGTTTCGGTAGTTGAAAAGGAAGAGAGATACAGTTGTAGAAAAGAAAATGGTGATGAGAGATGAATGGCAGGGAGCCAGAGGAGAAGGGGAAGTATTTATTTACCAATAGTGTGTGCCAGTGGCAGTTACTGTAATTTAACCATCATTTTCTGTCCTCTTTTGTACAGCCACATATCTTTTGGCCTTCCAGTAAATAAATGTAAATTCTACAGCCAAAATTTGTCAAATAAAATGTTTATTCAAGTAATACAACACAATTTAAATTAATAATATTACCGCAATGTTTAATTACACATAAATCATTAAAAACATTTAAAATAATATAATCGAATATGAAATTATATTCACAATCAAAATTTGAAACGTGGAAATCATATCCAATGGTATTTCAGTTTCCAATGGTTCCAGTTGTGAAATTAAACTATTCTATATTATACAATAATTAGTTGACCAAAGACGTTTTAACCTTTGTTAATTATGGCTTAGAATGTCTCAACTTAATTGCAGTTAATTTCCGTCTCAGCTAACCGAAATGATTACATGCACGTTGAATTCGAATTTATACTATTCATGAAGAGCCGTCCTTTGTGAGACGGTCTCACGAATCTTTATCTGTGAGACGGTTTCACGAATCTTTATCTGTGAGACGGATCAACCACACCGATATTTACAATAAAAAGTAATACTCTTAGCATAAAAAGTAATAACTTTTCATGGATGACCCAAATAAGAGATCCGTCTCACGAAATACGACCCGTGAGACCGTCTCACACAAGTTTTTGTCATTTCTTAATTCATAAATTCCAATAAAATTTATTTTCTTGGCAGCTCATTTCTTTTTCATTAGTTTTAAACATCGAATAATCTGATTACAATAACCAAAATCTCAAATTTGAGAAAAATCTCAAATATGTGTTTGTAAAAATCATAATTTATTTTTAAAAATTATTATTATTATATATTAAAAAAATAAACAAATAAGTAAAGTTTATAGGCTGGATTAGCATGTACATGACCGTACAAATTAATGATTAGGTATGGAAGGAGAAATGGGAATGGATATTGGTAGTCTTTACGTCCAACGGAAGTTTAGGCGCAACATGTGGCGATGATTCTTAAATTTATAACTATTTAGAAGGATGTAAACATACATAACCCCACTTTGATAAAATCACACATCAACAAATCTAAACTCCCCCGTTCCTGTATCCAACGCGTTTAACACCACCCATAGCATCTGATTTCGCAAAAATTACCGTGATATAATCTTATGAGTCAATTTTGTGATATAAATATCATAGTTGATCAATCTCACGAATAAAAATATCTCGTAAGAGACATACTAGTATGATTTTATGTTACGTCTAGAGTAATAATGATCTAATATTGTGGAACATATATTCAATCCATAATTTTTGTTTTGAAAAAATTGTGAATTTCAATGATAGTATTTATATCTATTGACTATTAAACATAATTTTGAAAAAAAACTTGTATGAGACGGTCTCACGGGTAGTATTTGTGAGACGGATCTCTTATTTGGGTCATCCATGAAAAATATTACTTTTTATGCTAAGAGTATTACTTTTTATTGTGAATATGGGTAAAGTTTACCCATCTCACAGATTAAGATCCTGAGACGGTCTCACACGAGACTCACTCCATAATCTTTTAGCATAAATATATATTTTATGGTGGGCTCCACAGATGCACGCATTTCTCGAGCTTCTCAACTCGAGCAGTACCCTATTTCTATTTGATATCCATATTCCTGCGTCTTTGTGTTTTTACTGTTCACTCATTTCTAGCAATATCTCCATTGTTTGAATGAAAGAAAATAAGCCGTTTTTTCTATTCCCGTCTTGGGATTCACGGATCTCTAGAGCGACCCAATTCAAAAAATAATTGTGTATTTTCTTTCGATAAATATGGATTTAATCGATTTATCTCATATATATATATAGAACCACCAGACGTTCTCACGGTTGATCTGCTCAACTAACTAATTTTGTTAAAATCGTGGCAAGAAGTTGTTTTACCCGAAGGGAATCACAGTTTACTACGTAGAAAAAGTAAAGAATGTCTTGGAGTTGTCTTGTCACATCATTAAATGAATCTTCTAATTTTCAACTCCCCCATGTGCGTCCCATTTTTGTGCATGTAAAATCAATTTATCTTTTTTGGGTTTTCTTAGAAAATCATCATATATTAAACGATAAATGGGTCTTCAGTCTCCACCCGTGGTTTTTTTTTGTGTTCAATCTTTTGGTACTTTTTTAGTACCACATTTCCACATGAAGTGTACCACAATTTGTATGACATAGTACCACAATTTTGTGGGTAGGGAGTGAACTCAAATAAATGTTTTGATTGAGGATTTTTCACCAACTTCCCCTATATTAAACTGTCATAATTGAACGTACCATAAATTTTACTCATACCTCAATTACACTTCTAAAAATAAAAATTTATCAATATATATGTATTTTTATTGATTTTCTTTTAGTAAATCTAATGTCTATTATTAAATATATTCATCCATTTCTCCTAGTTGTAGGAGAACATACCAAACGTCTAGCATTCCTTCACGCTGGACCTCAATGAGGTTTTTTTTATTTGTGAGACAATAGTGATGAATTATTTGAATAATAGTCCAATGTATAGGTTGAAGGTGTACATTATTAATCCACTCATAATTTATCTTATTTAATCTCATGTTTATTTGGTAATATTAGTTATCCATACAGTAGTTATTTATCTTATACCAATCAAATAATCATTAGTTATTTATCTTACATCAATCAAATCATTAAATTTAAATAATAATATTATCTCCCAATAAATTTTATTATTTATTAAAGGAAACAATTATAATTTATCATCTTATATCAAATTTAATCGGTCAATCCAAACAAATTATTATTTATCAACCAAAACAAATATAATATTAACTATAATTTTTTATTTTTTTATTATTATATTAGATTATTTATCTTTACATTATTATATTATTTTTAAATTCAACTTGCATTAAGTAGCTTGAAATTTCATTTGCCTTTTAACTTATTGTCTTCACTATTTTAAACTTAGGTTTTTTCTTTTAAATACCAATTTTCATTTTTATTTTCATTTTTTTGTTAATGCACATTAGGTCGCTAGCATATGAATACTTTATAATTTTTTCAATTCCTAAATATTACATATAATTTTTTTAATTGAATCGTTTATCATGGTCAACCCCGAAATTTGTCCAATTACAAGTCAATTATATCTTAATCAAATTATAATAATAGGAAACATCAAAAGAATATGGTACAAAAAAATAACAGAGAAACAGTTGACATCTATCCTCTAAAGTAATATTATTTATATGGTTTTTTAATATACTTAAATCACGGATTTTTTTTTTTTACCTAACCTTGAATAAATTCAAAATCTTGATGTAGCCATGGAGCAGTATATATGGAATCTATTTAGATGGAATATTATTGTAAATTATATTAATGCTAGAAGTGGAAATAAGAAATGCCGTATATATAATATAATTTTAATATGATATATATTCATTATGGACAGTTATGTGAACATCGATCATGTGACACTCACCTATTGGATACGATGGAACATAAAAAAATTATACATCAAATAGCTGAGTGTCACATCATCGATAAAAATTATGTATCTAATAAATTAGTATCGTATCATGGATGCTCACATAATAAATGTAAAATATATAGTAGAATTTTAGTCGTTCCATTCCCTTTCACCTCTCTCCATTTCCCTTTTTTTTTTCTATTGATATACATAAATTTGACTTTGACTATTTAATACAAATTCTAATTTCAAATAATCATTGAAGAATTAAATTTCGTGATATGCATGGATTTGACTGTAACTTAATTAACGCTCATTGGTCGTACAAGTAAACTTTTATGTTGAGATTAAATTTAACTTTGCTTCAACTCAAAGTTTGTTGCATAGGGGACATATAATTTCAGCATGGTTTTCAAATGAAATATCACGCCACTTCAATGTCTAGACAATTTGTATATTTCTAATTGTCACTAGAAAAAAATAAATAAATCACTTTGAAACTGAAGTATTATATAAATTCAGAGATTTTTCTAGCAAGTAGCAGTATCGTGTGATGTTCGGGCGGGCACTATAAAATAGAGGAAATTATAATTTTAATCTTATAAATTGATATGCTTTGGGTTTTAGTTTTGTAATTTGTCAATATTTAATTTTCATCCAAAAATTTTGAAAGTTGATTTATTTAACATAAAAGTAAAGAAATTAATTAGATTGTGTGTATTAAATTCTAGGTGTTGTAATATCTATCCACAATATGCAGCGAAATAAATTAGTTAACCAAAAAAATAAAGTTTTAAGACTAAAACACGACAAAATAAATCATGCACAAGTATAAAACTTGTGCGATGCCTCATGACAAAATATTCATTAAAAAAGTGTAAATAGTTTACAAAACTAATACTAGTGAAACTATGAAAAACAATCTTCCTTGATGGATCAAGGAAGTAAAGTGCGTCCCAAATAAACAATTACAAAAACACATATGCACTGATTGTATTGCCAAAAACCCGGAGCCATAGATAGCTCTGCGACCAACACTTTGCATGAGTGTTGTCGGCGAGTGTGTTCAACACCTTAATTATGGCAACACATCAAAACCAGCGTGAGCTAATCACGCAAAATCTCCACTTCTCAGTTTCTCTTCTCGCCTAGACAATCAACAAAGAAAGTTACGCACAACTCTATCTCTGTCAACTGCTCTGTCATTGTCTCTTATTTATGTAACATTTTCTCAAGATTTGATTCATTGTGTAGAGTCCTACACGATTAGAAAACAACAAATTTCATCAAGAAAAAAAATTCTTTTGAATAATAATAAAATATCTAGAGAACTTATCATCATCAATAACATTATCACAATATTATCGAATAAGAACAAATAATCAAGAAAAATCTACTTAGTTTAGAAAGACAAAATTTCATTTTTAAATATATCAATATTATCAACATGAAAGTAATTTATTAAGGAATATGTAAGAATAAAATATTCCTTTCAAATTTGATTTTTTTGTTTTGATATTTTTTTATATCAAAAGTCCCTAACCCATCAAATATTGTTTGATGTTCTCCTATGTATCTCATATATCAAGAATAAACATACATTACATTAAAATGAATCTAAACAAAAACATAGGTGAAAAGTACGCCAAATATTTCCAAAATGTATGGAAAATAGCTCGATGTTTCCTATGATTTTGGCTCAAGTAAATTTTAATGTGTATAATATATGTTTTATTCTCGTTATATGAATCATGTAGAACAATAATAATGTCAAATAAGCAATATTTGATAGATTTAGTAGTTTCGAGAGAAAAAAATTCAAAACAAAAAAAAAATCCAAAGTTTTTATATGAGAAACAAACATTGTCAAGTAAGAAGACAAAAAACCCAAAATGAACCAATTTACTGGTCTAAAATTACATTTTTTTCCTACAAAATATCGAGTAATATTAATCAGCTAGAATTCACCAATATTAATTAGAGCACGACAAACATAGTAGAAGATAAGAATTAAGAAAACCCCCTGAAATAATTCAAGCACGAGCCAAGTCCTGAATTAATATATAGAATCTTGAATTTGAAATATAAATATCATGAGAAATTAATGTCAACTAAATTACCAATTTAATAGGTTTCCATAAATTATTACTAGATTTACTTTTGTATTAATCAATGCATATAGAATTATAGATAGATAGCTAACATTCTCTTTTCTTTCCGAGCTCGTGGCTTCTCTAAATCGGAATTTTCAAAAAGCTATATTTTAAAATTTTCTAAAACAATTTAATAAAATTATAAAGTCAATCACGAGAAAAGATTTCGACATCCCACACGCACTTTCGTTCAAGTATACAAATTACCATTAATTTTTTTAATTAACCCAAAAAAAAAAATCCAAAATTTCTGGTAGGAATACATTATCCTCTTTATTGACTTTAAATACCTTATATATAAATTCAGGCAATAACTTTCGGTACACAAGATTTAATGTATTAGTTGTTTTCTACAATTTCCAACTACTTTTCACTTTATCCTTATTCGCCACAATCACTTGCTTAATTGCCGGAACTAAAATTAACATAACATGGCGTCGCCAAATTATAACATAATGAACGTTCACACTCTTTTATTCAATTTTATTCTGCTTTATAACTGTTCAAACGTCACATTTTAATTATTCTTATAACTATATAACACTTATCACATCCTAATAATTAATTTTTCGAACGTCACGTTTTAATTATTCTTCTAACCATGACACTTCTCACACAATAACAAGAACCTATATATACGTATTTTTAGCTGTTAGAAACGTCACGTTTTGATTATTTTGCATGATATAAGAACCTATATATAGGTTTTTTTTTTTTTTTATTACTATTCTTTGTGGTTTCTCATTCTCTTTTTTTTCATTGTTCTATTTAATTGTTCTTTTAATTTTTCAACTATATTTTTTGTGTGGCGCGGAGGGTACAAGTACGGGATATGGACTTTTAAGTTAAATTACGGACATATGTTTTTATTATGAAATATAATTATATTTATTTATATATCTACCTTATATTTATTTACCATGCAACCGAAGACTAAAGAGCACGTGGGTCCTCAATTCAGACCTGCTTTGAATGATACGCCAACTTTTCTTAGGGAATTGCGTTAGTTTCACATTGCGAAAGAAAGAATAACGCTTGATTTGTTCACATATGCATTCAACTATTAAACATGACTAATAAGACCTTTAACTTTAATAGATAGATATTATTTTTCATGAATTTTTATTTGTGAGATGAGTCAAATCTATCTATTTTTATAATAAAAAATAATATTTTTTATCATAAATGACACAAATAGAATATCTGTTTCAAAAAATTGATATGTGAAACCGACTCACATGAATTTCTGTATAATACAAAATAGTATTTCAAATAGTTACAACTACTAGCAAAATTTATACCAATATAATCATATCCCTAAAGAAAAGCGTAGTGGCCGGGAATGAAGAACTCGAGCCACTTTCTACTCAAACTTGGCTCCATTTTCTCGAGCTCAAACATAATCGATTAATTTATTTATTTTTATTCAACTGTGCTCTAACAAGATTGTTGTTGTTCTCAAAATNTGTCAGCTGATCAATTAACAATCATATCTTGAATGCATGGGTTCAAGCAAGTCTCGTCTCCTATTCATCAAGAGTTCAATATCATCTTCTCCATAATTTGTGTTAAACCACAAAATCAAAATTTCAATTTTAGTCTGATCTTTGTTTCTTCTTTTTGTTGTTGTAATTTTAGTTTTTTTTTTGTTTATTAGAGTACTGACATGATCACAAATATTACCCGCGCACCATGATAATTCTGAAGGTAAGTAGCATTCACGAGGAAAAAAATCACTTACGCACATCGCAAAAGAATCGAAATTATCGGACAACACTGTAATTTTTCCATTTAATAACCATAACCAACACACAAAATTTATGAGTTTAATTCATTTATAGAAATTAAATTTTATTTCTCCTAGATTTAGTCCGGGCATATGTATTAATTTGTAAAAGAATATACACAGACGCCCCACCAAGGACAGTACTGTGTTGTTCTGGTGCATCAATGCATTGTATAGCATGTGCTTTGCCCTAATTTTCTGGAGTATCAGCACAACAAACTTCTAATTATAAGAACTCATCTCAAAATATATAATTAATTTTTTTTTAAAAAATATGTTGGGGAAATCTGTATAATTTACTCGTAATTGATTCTTAGATCGTGGATTTGAGTCTCACTTAACATAACAAATACTGGGAAACAAAAGGTAAAATTAATCCTGACCAGTTTTCAAAAAATTTTAAGTAATAAATAAATTTGCAACCCAAAATTCCAGAGTATGGTGGAATCATTTAAAATTTGTTCCCCAGATTAGTTGCAAATGTCTGAAGAAATTAGCAAAGTATCTGTTTTGGAATAAATAGACAATGACATGGGCCTACTAAGTTAAAGTAAGTTTGACCGATATATTCAATGTAAAGGGAGGGGTCTTCACCCAAAAATTAACGTGCTGTCTTATTAATAATAATAATTAAAAAAAAAGATAAAGTTTTTATTTTTTTACTCTTTTATATCTAATTAATTTTTTTTTATTTCTTTTCCCAATTTCTTTCTCTTATTCAGGACAGTATTTCCCCCAATAATTGTCTTAATTGGAGATCTGATCATAAATTATTTTTCACATATGTCACCGTCTGGTGCGGATGATAAATATCACACATTCTTACTTTGTTCAATGTTTCATTCAAGTTTTACTAATGATTAGTATCATGTATCATTATCTTATCAAAATATATTGATTTCTCATCCTTATATTATGTATTCCTTATCATTCCATATACAATCCAAGCGATGACATAAAATATTGTTTCATACAAGTACATATCACCCGATTTAGTCTACGTACCACATGAGTAATTATTTTAATATTATTAGATCACGTCAGTCTTTTACATATTAATGGAAACACTCGAAATGTAGGGCTAATATAAAGTATTTTATTATATTTATTAAGTATATTAAAGTGTGAATCGAATAATACTAAAAACAAAGTAGAATTAAATGTCAATGACGGAAATAGATTTATTGGACTAACAAAGATAATAATTTTGGGGCTTGAAATTGAGTACATAGCTAATAATTATGTCATTTCTAGGGTGTGGAAAAATGGGACTTTTTTGTTTGGAGCATGCACTCTCTTTTATTAAAATTTTCCTTGTTGCCAGAATTGGTCTTCCACTTTAAGCAACCCATAAATTCATTTACTTTATATATATATATATATAATTTTTAACAGTAACTTTATTCAAAATCAAAGATTTGAATCAGACACCTTTTTTGTACACGCCACTACTTTAATTTGATTGCAGAACAACTACCCATAACCACTTTAACTAACCTCTATAAAGTCAAAAAAATAATAAAATTACAGGCTAAGAAAAATATTGTGATATCATCTCACACACATATATATAGCATATATATGTATACATTTCATAAGAATGATTGATTAAACACAATTTTAAATGTAATGTTTAACGACGAACGGGCCAATCGAACCGAGTATTTATACATGGTTTAATGAGAAAATGATAATGTGTAAATAAACTACAAAGTCATCGGCAGAGGTCCACACAGAGCTGCTGAATTTGTGCGGTGGTGTTGCCATTACCAAGCATGTAGAACTTGCTCCTGTGGTTCTGCATGCACGTTAAGTACAATTGATTGGCCTCTTGGCTTGACTGCATGCATATTAGTGAAATGAGTTAGTCGGGAAATAATATTTTTCAACATGGGATTTAGTTTAATGATCAATCTAAAACGGTTCAGATGCAATGTAGCTGAAATCAAACTGAAAACAATCTGAGTAATTATTTATCAAACCACTAACCGAACATCGCGCTTCGCAATTCCAAAATGGTGTGGGGACGCAGCTCAAGAAATGACACCAAGAACAATACACATTTCCATCAACCCCTCCAAGGAGCAGTACTAATCCAATACTAAACCTGCACAAGAAAATTAAAATATACAATATAAGGTGAGAATAGCCTATAATTAAAATTCAACTATTTTTACTACTATCACCGTGTTCTAAATTTATGAATAAATCGATCGTTTTCATATTCGGGTATTTAGGAGATCGCGATATAAATGCTTACCCAGATATAAGTAGCAACAATGAAAGAACCAAGAGGATGTACTGATAAATCTTGTACTTGGATTTGGGTTTAGATGCAAAATAGTTAGAGAAAACATTCTTTTGGCTGACCCAACCAAACTGAGGCCGAATCAAAAGCACAAATCCAAGCAAAAAGCCACTAACGAATCCTCCGAAGTGAGCGAAGTTGTCTACATGAGGGAGGATTCCGACCGCCAGGTTGATGAGAGTGATGAGCAGAAGAGTCAATAGTGCTTCCAACTGCAAAGATATTACAAGTTTTTCAGAGGATGGAGTATGTTATGCTTGCATCTTTTATATAATACCTCAATTGCTAATTGAGACCCCTATAACCTTGTTCTCGTAAATAGTCCAATTGATAAGGAGTTCAGAAAGCATAGCACCAAGCAATCCAAACAATGCTCCAGATGCACCAACTGAGATTGTTGTCCTAACAAACAAAGACGACAACAGACTCCCCCCGATTCCTGATATCACGTACAACACTCCGATTCGCCCTGCATGGACCATGCAACAATATAATATCATCTTCACATTATACACACACACACCCCAACAATAATATATAGTGAGTTGTGAAAATATATGATGCAAGAAGAATTAGTTACCAAACCCAAATTCTTGCTCAAGCCGAATGCCAACAAATAACAAACTCAACATATTTGCAAGAACGTGAAATAACCCAGCATGCAACCACGTGCATGATGCTAGCCTCCACACTTGGTGTTCTTCAACCACTTTCTTGACATCCATTGCTCCCATTTTTTGAAGCCTGAAACAAAATTTTTAACCACAAAAATCGAGAATTCCCCATAAAAACCAAATAGGTTACGAGAGTTTGTTTACTTGCTGAACCATTAATTAATTTAGAAAAGGAAAACAACTTAAATATTTGAGGGGTGAAATTACTTATATTTTTTAAAAACATTACACATATTTTGAGTAGAAATGAGATCGAGATTGTGAGATCCTATGAAATAAAAATGAAAACATAAGTTGACACACGCACTCATATATTATTAATTATAAGAATACCTTCGCCAGAAAATAACAAGCGATCATCAAAAGAATATTTTAAAATTTTGAAAAACAGTACTAAAATATTGTTTGTCTAAAACAAATTAATCGTTTCCGAACAATGCCCATGAATAATTAATTGCAAAATCGAAACGTATGCGCAAGTAACCTAAGAAAATAAAGCTGGCGTACGTAGCAGCAGAGGGGCCAAGCAAAGGGTTTTCTTGGGTGCTTTGGAAAGCGAACCGGCCAAGGTTGGCGGCACCGATGCACTTATCGGAGTTAGCAGGGCAATCATTTATGTACATTGCGATCACAAACAACACAATGTTGACAACAACAATTGAGGGCACCAGCCATGGGATCCAGTGCTTAAAGAGCGGTGGGTAAGGCCGCTGAGGTAGAGGTGGTGGAGGGCGGTTTTTGGGGTGGAACCTGGGATGAAAGTCGGTCTGGCGGGGTTGGACTTTGATCCCGAGCTCCGAATCTGGCGTGGAGTCGGTCAGAGTCCTCCCCATGTCGGAGCAAAGATTAGCTGATGATGAAGAATTATATTGATCAAATCAAAGGAATACCAATGAAGGGAATTCGATCCATAGGATATGATGTCATGAAAAATGGTTGAGAGATGGAGAATGAATGATTTGTGAATCGTAGGGAGTTGTAAAAGTTTAATTTTAGGATATGTGTATGTGTTTGTACCATATTGTTGCATGGAATTTGTGATTTACGTGTGTGTTCTTTTAACTCATAATATTCAAACTGCACAATAATGCAGATTGATCTAGTTCCTTGTTTATATATATGGTCTGTATTTTCTTGGCTTACACCTTTATTTTGGGTAAAATTTGGCCTAGTTTAGGATTCAATAATTCCCAAATTATAACATTTTTCGTCCACAAAATGAAACTAAATTATACATAGATACAACATCAATACGTACACATGATGTAACGAAATTTATTCTAATTTAATCAACACTAATTTTTTAATCACCAAAACTCAATAAAGAATGAAAGTGAAAAGTGGTAAAAAAATGTGCATAATGTTCGCCTTAAGGATCCTAAATATGACATTTATTTTTTGAACTTTAACCTACCATTCCATTCTTATAAACTAGCTTTCCATCAACAACCAAATTTTTTTAATATTACCGATAGCTAAATTATTGATAATTGATGATTTATAATAATAGGTACCCTAAAATATTTTGATGAGACGACGATTCTCCAAGAAAAGGGATCAAGAAGAAAAAATGGAGAATCCCATTTCAACAAGGCATCGCAACAAATTTTGGTTCGTGTTCTTTCTTTTGTTTGTTTTTTGGTATTTTTTGCTTTATAAATTTGATTGGTCTTCTCTCCCCGGGCTCTCTTCGGTAACTCCCGATCAAGAAAACCATCTCCAATCTTTAGATTCGAGTTCTATCCTTAGAAAAAATGTTTCTAATGATCAAGATGTTACAATACCTTTGAATCATTCTCCGAGAAACATTGTATCAAGAAACGACACAAGTGGCATTTCGGGAAGAGATATGAATGTTTCAACGTACACAGAAACAGATTATGAAATTCGAGATCTTGAAGAGCTACAAAAAGAATTACAACCCCAGTTACCACAAGAAGGGGAAGAATACGACGACGACGACAGAGGTGAAAACCGGAGGAAAACAGAACCATGCAATGGTAGATATATCTATATACACGATCTACCTACACGATACAACGATGATCTGATAAATCAATGCAAGTTATTGAACAAATGGCTTAACATGTGCCCTTATTTCGGCAACCTAGGACTTGGGCAACGACTCGGGAACCCTCAGAGGCTTTTCTTGAGCTCCGGTTGGTATACTACACACCAATTCGCGTTAGAGGTCATATTCCACAACAGAATGAAGCAATATAAGTGCTTAACAAATGACTCATCAAAGGCTGCTGTAATCTTTGTCCCATATTATCCAGGTTTGGATATTGCTAGATACTTGTGGGATCACTACAACACATCTGTTAAGGATTATGATACCATGGGATTGTTCAAATGGTTGAAAGAGAAACCTGAATGGAACAGAATGGGAGGGAGAGACCATTTCTTGGTTACGGGGCGCATAACATGGGATTTTCGAAGGGCAGTGGACGAGGACTCGGGTTGGGGGAACAAGCTCATGTTGTTGCCCGAGTCACAAAACATGACGATGCTGTCAATTGAGTCGAGTCCGTGGAACAAGAACGATTTTGCAATACCATATCCTACATATTTTCATCCTTCAAACGATGATCAAGTTCTCCAATGGCAAAATAAGTTGAGGAAGCAAAAGAAAAAGGCTTTATTTTGCTTTATCGGTGGCACACGTCCTAGTATGAAGGGCTCCATCCGAGGAGAAATCATGGAACAATGCAATGCAGCTAAACGCAAATGCAAGATGCTGGAATGTATAGATTCAAAAGAGAATTGTGCAAAGCCAGCTAATGTGATGAAGCTGTTTCAAAGCTCCATTTTCTGCCTCCAGCCACCAGGGGACTCGTTCACCAGACGATCAACTTTTGATTCAATTCTTGCTGGCTGTATACCAGTTTTTTTCCATCCGGGCTCAGCTTATGTCCAATATCTGTGGCATCTGCCTAGGAATTATGAGAAATATTCCGTGTTCATATCGCAGGAGGATGTGAAGAACAAGAAAGTGAGTATTGAGAGATTACTATCTCGAATTCCCAAAAACAAGGTGTTATCCATGAGAGAAGAGGTGATTAAACTGATCCCAAATGTTACTTATGCTGATCCGAAGTCGAGATTGGAGACAGTAGAAGATGCATTTGATCTAGCGGTGAAAGGAGTTCTTCGAAGAGTGGAGGGTTTGAGGAGAGATATGAAAGAAGGGAGAAATTCCAGTGATTTTGATGAAGAAAAGAGTTGGAAATACTACACCTTCGGGAAAACAGAAGAGCATGAATGGGATGCTTTCTTTGATAGGACTAGGACTAGCTTTCAGTATGCATGATTGATTATGATTGGATGACGAAATATACATACGATGAGTTCTTAGATAATTTTCAGATTATAGTTTCATAGATCTCTTGAGTCGGCTGTATGTAGTGGAAATCTGAGTGAATAATGCATATTTTACACTCTAGCTCATGTTCTCTGTTAATTGACGGGCACGAGCGTATATGTTTAAATTACAGGCAAATTCTTTTCCAAATGTTATTTGTTGACTTTACTTGGTGATCGAGGTATTATAAATTTAAATTTGACACTTCCCGGCAACGATGCCAAAAACTTGTTGTGTTTTTCTGCTTGCCAGCTCACGGTTGTCAAGTTTAAATTGGTAAGGTATCATTTTAAGGTCCAAAATTAAGACGACGTAATCCAACTGCATGAAAATCTAGGGAATATGAAAAATGGTTAATTAAATGATTTTAATTGCTAAATTGATTATGTGACATGTTTATGTGATGTTTTAGTAGTTTTTCTACTTACATGAATTAAAGTGTATTTTTAAGGGTTACTCGAGTTGCGATCGAGGAACGGAGACCGAGAGCTGAAAAATAGAAAATGTTTTATTAAATAGTTGTTTTTAATTATTTAAAATATGATTGATGCATTTTCTTATTTTTGAAAATAAGGAGTTTTGAGATGATTTTATGCGTCGGGACGTAATTTATATCGGTGTTGGATTTTCAACAAAAATACGAACGTTTTGACAACCCGGCTATTAATTTCACAAACTTTATTAAAGAAAATATTTTAGTAAAGCACTATTGTGGTTTAGAAATAATAAATCAAACTGATAGATTGTTAAAGCCTATTATAACTCACTACAAAAGAAACGGGATTTGTAATCGAATTAGGAAACGAGAGAAATTAGTAATATCGATCACTAAATTTATTTTCATCATGTTTTATAATTTAATATTATTTTGTAGCTTGATTTTTATTCTAGCGACAAATTGGAGACCAAATTTTTATTTAGGTCTCTAAGTTAAGACCGATGTATTGTGTCGGTCTCAAATTTGAGACTGATATATAAAAATGATCTCTAATAAACTTTAAATATTTTTAAATTCCTCGCTAGTATTCTTCCACCATCTCTCCAAACCAAAAAAGCTTGTACTTTCAACTCTTCCGACACCATTGGCGCTTGTCGACCGTCGACTACAACAGTGTCTTCCATAACTCCTCCATTCTCTAATTAGAGGTAATTTTCTAAATTCTAGGATTTTTTTCCTCTTCTTTTGAGTTCTTTCCGGAGAAATTGACACACAAGTGCTTGTGATGAGTGACTGTTCACAAATTTTACAGATGATAATGGTTTCACGTTTGAGTTACATTTTACTTTATTAAGGTACATAAAGGTAACACATACTTCACGTGAAGATAAATTGACGTATAAAAAGTAAAGCATGAGTCATTCAGGATAATTACCCATAAACAAGAGAGATATAACTACTTTATTGTGCTGGAAAATGATTGGTCTCATTCAAGATAATTGCTGCTGATAAAATAAATGTAGCTAGAAAATATATATTTAAAATAATGATACAACAAGAATAAAAAACCAAAATCTTGAAAAAAAAGGTTCAACTAACATGGAAGCTTAGTCTATCCTACATTTTCAGGCTAATAACGATCATTAAAGAATAATTGAAGCATATGTTTATTCAGATGAAATGGTGGTTCGACATGAAATTTTAATCGACCCATTACTATCTTGCGGAAGCGAGAGCAGAGCTACGAGCCATGTCATGGATGAAATAGAGCCAATCAAAAGTGTGCCAAACTGTATACTAAAATCCATGCTAGCTGTGATATAATCAGAAGATTAGATTGTGACAAAGTATGAACTAAGCATATCTAAGTATGAGCATTTGTAATAGGAAAATGCTCAACATACCAGAAACAGAGATACGGAAGCAAAGAGCCCTTCCTGAAGAAGGGCTCCATGACCGCCAAATTCCTCTTCGTCAATTTTAAGTACAATAGCATAGTATGCATAGATGATCCCAGTGGATAACACCACAAACCTGGATATCAAAATAGCAGCATAAATAGCTCAGGCAACTTTCTTTGTTTCAAGAGAGACATGGAATGAAAACAAGTAATTAACGTAGAGTTAGTACTGGCAAAATACTTCGGGAGTATATAACCTTGACCATAGTAACTAATTGCATTGGTATCTTAGAAGTAGCATACTGTGGAGGACTCCCATAGTCCAAGTGAGTTGAGTCCCCAAAATGATTACAAGACTATTAAAATTTCATTATTCTACAACGCAAATTACTAGTTGGCACTCACCATCCAAGTCCTCATCTAAAGAAAAGCTTAAACAACAGCAGTTTCATTTATGCAAGGCTTTGCACGAACTCAGTGTCCCAGACACACAATTTAATCACTGCTCAATCATTATGCTATGATATTGTTATCATGGGATTTTATGAAGTGTCTTGTGATGTTATTGCTCTTTTCAGGACCACTGTCGTGTAGGCAATGACGATGGAAATAAATAAAGAAAAAGGTGTCCATGCAGGATGCTCCGTGAGAGGGTACATATCAATTAAACAATATTTTAAGCAGCAGAACACGTAAGAAGGAAGTTGACTAGATTTGACGCATGATGTAGTGGAACTCAGATTTATTTTATTTTATTACTTTGATATTAGTCTTCTAATTAAACAAGTATGTTGCTTTATACCGTTGATGTTTCACAGTTAGAACATGAACGGTTTTATGATTTTTGACAGATAACTCAAGAGACCTCTATTTTTGTTACTAGAAGTAAATATCCAGAGCCTACATTAATGTCGTCTAGGAAATATGTATTTGAAAGAAATTATAGATGAAAATGAACTCAAGGGAATATCGCGTGTCCAATCAACATTCCATCTTGACTTGATTTCTTGGAAATCTCAAGTATTGAGTTGTAAACTAGATTTCTGACACCATTTTTATATAATTATGTTTTGATGTCTTCTTCTCAGTGGCACGATTATCACCATCTTCTTTCCCCCAGTCTTTGGCTTTCTTCACTGCTTCTACCGTGCAAGCTCCATTCCCTTTTCTTCACCTTTTGGCTGTAGCTTCTTTATACTCTTTTTTTTTGGGGTTCTTCGCGGCTTAGCCAATGATAAAATATGACTTGTATCATGATTAAAAATGTAGGTAGTTGAGTCAATAATTTTCTCTACGCTATTTATAGTTAGTTGGCAATATGATCAACAGTTTTACATTTTTTTAGAAGTTAGCCCAAGTATAAACAGACCCAAGGCAACGGTACCACCATGTAAATTTGTCTAGATCCCATATTAGAATCATCTCGGAAACATGTATTAAAGAAACGCTAAACTAGAATATTGACTAAAGAATAATAATATGGGAATTGTCACAAACTTAAACAAGTGCAATGAATTTATTTTATTATCATCTGCCAATAATTATATGTCTAACATGACAAGAGCTTCACACTTCCAAACACATAAATGTATCCACCACACTTTTAATCTAAAAAAGCTTCATGCATACAAAAATAGCAACTATAATAATAAAAAAAAACAAAGCTAAAGAGCAGTAAGTTACAGGAGAAACCAGATGCCACCAACTAAGGGAATCGCACCGCATAGCAATCCGAATATGAGGGCTAATGCTTGTCTAATCCAATGTAAAACATCAGCCAGTTGATCCTGTGACAGATAATTAATAACATTACTTTGAATTAGATGGCAACACCTCAAGGACATAGGAATATATTAAATTTTCTCAGTCAAAGTTGTTTATAAATATTATTATGGATATGCAAGCTTTCGGTTTATTCCAGAAACATAATTTCAATGCAAATGTCACCAGTATAACCCACAATAGCCTTTGAATACTCAGCTTTATGAAAGAAGCAATACATACCCACTAGTTATCACCCTGGTTAAATATTCAAGTTAGAACTGAGAAATTTCATTGCAATACTAGTTTTGGACATCCTTAAATCCCTAAAGCAATTTGTGTTCCTCCTTCTACATACTATGAAAATAACAGAAGTAGATACGGAGACTAGAGCATGGCTTAGAACCTCAGTTGATATCAGTTTAAACCTTGACAAAAGTTTTCTTACATTGACCGTAGAAAACAAAATTTGAGATTCGATGATATACAATTTACCCAAAAGAGAGGGCTTGGCTTCTGTTTCTCTCACCTATTCTAAGATATCAAAATCTTTGGTCTTCCAACTGCACACCCCAAACAAATTTCCGTGTAGATGAATTCAACTACTAGGGGTAGTTCAAATGAACAAACAAGGAGGCTTACAAATTTTTCGACACAACAAATAAATGGAAAAAATACACCGGCTCATTATTCTCAATGGCATTCAATAACACCTTCTACCCCCATCTTCCCTATAAAATGGCGTGGCATTCCTTATCCTTACATTAGAAATCTGTGCTAGCTTCATTTTCCAAAAAGCAGTAGAAGTTTGTACTAGTTTTAACTTCATTATTTCCAACATATGAAATATGCAATAATTTCTCACTGTGTGTCTATAAAAGCCAGAAAATTGATGAAAAATGCCTCCACTGTTTGAAGTTTCCCTCTCCCTTTTTATTGTAAAGTACATTTTGTAACAATGTAGAAAACAAATCCATTCTAGTCCAAAAAAATGTCACTCTAAATTTAAGAAATACATAGATATTTTTCTTCCAAGAAGTAAACTATTCTGTACTAATTACTATAGTTCCCTAAATGCCTTAAACATAACAATCAACCTCACACATACTAGCCAACACAGTAACATTTTGTTAAACCATGTTTTGCAGTTAGTGCTAATTAATTCTTCAATACCCAGATCAAGAAATTTTCGAGGTCCCATCACCGATCTCAGTTAGGTACCTCCTTTGAGTAAATACACGTAATTCTAAATAGCATGATCAACAAAATTTATCATCCATGTCTTATGGATTTCTTACCTTAAAATATCAACAATTATCGCAAAAAAAAAAATCAAGAATCACGGCAAAAAGTAACTTTTTTCCTTTCAGGGTTTGACAAAATGTACGTAATAAAGCCTAGGAAAACAACAACAACAACAATAAATAGATATGAAAGAAAAAGAAGAGATTATGAAACCTTATCCCAAGAAGCATCAGGATCCAACAGCTTCGTTATGTTAAACGCCGATATGTGATCGTTCTGATGCAGAAGCTGCGATTCCTGTTGAATATTTAATTTCGCCGATTTCCGTTGCTTCATCTTTGGTGTAAATAGATAAAATTAAAATCCAGTAAACTCCCAAAAATAACTCAATGTGGAACAAAAAGTCTTCTTCGATGAATTCGAACCCCAGAGCAGATTTGTGAACTTGAAATTTGTGAAGGGGAATATATTATACGCCGCAGTGAATCATAAATAGTGGGAAACTAAGGAATCAGGGACATCTCCGACCCATTAATCTATTTTGGTGCAGTTTTTGCACCAAAATAGTGCAGTTTCTGTACCAAATATAACATTCATCTTCAACCCATTTACTTCAAATCTTACACTAAAAAGTATATTTCTAGAATATTATTTTTGTTTACTATTTATTTATAAATTTAACAATATAATTATAATTAATGTTAATATTAGTATTATAATTATAATTTTATTTTTATTAATAGTTAAATTTATTTATTTGATTATTATATATATTAACTCTAATATTTATAATACGAATTAATACAAATACTTCATTATTAAAATTGACATAATTTTAATACAGATAATTTATTTTTAGAACTTAATATGAATCCAAATTCAAACATCTGAACAATTATATTCCTCCCACAAATGATCAATTAAAACATTTCGTAGTGCATAGTGAGCATCTTTGTCTTTTATCCTTTTATATCGAGCGAGAAATTCTNTCTGCGCCATGTGCGCTAGTTGGAGCTTCTCCCTCTGCGCTAAAATGGCGCCATTTTGGCGCAGGGTTGGAGATGCCCTAAAGAGATTTGGATTCTATTGGATTAACAATCTCAGCAAGTTTAGGTTTGTGATTTATTTATTTATTAGTTGTCAAAAATTTGGATTCTATTATTCCCTCTGGCTTTTAGCAAGCGATTCTATATATATATATATATATAATTGGTATTAAAATAATTAATTTATGAAAAATTTAGATATTATATTAAATTTCAAACTTTAAAAATTATTTTTTATGATAAGAGAGATATGATAATTTAAAAAGTCAAAAGTATAAATAAAGACTAAGGAAAAAATATATTAAGATATCGAGGTATAGATAAGATATTATTTATTAAAACAAGTTTTTAGAATTTTTTTATTAACTAAAAATTGAATATAACTCATTAACTCCCTTGTCCCCATTAGTGTCCCTACATATGACTATAGATATATGTGTGCATGCATGCATACATATACATATCTATTGTATGATCGAGATGACAATGTATCGAGTTTAAATCCGATCTTACATTGAAATCATATTAAATGAGATCGGTATAAACCCGACCAACGGATCTAGAAGCTAGTTCCGAGCAAGTAACAATTTTTTAATCTCTTGTTGTTAAATTATTTTTAAAATACTATTGTTTGAATATACTTTTGATTAAAGTATTAATTTTTGAATTTTTTGTGCATCTAGTAGTTATAAAAATATGTATAAAGTTTAACTTGTTTGTAGGTACAATTCAGATTGGACTCACCCCGGTGTTGACACAACTTGTGTAGATGTGTGTTGTGGCCATATCTTGGTATCATTTATTAATTTATAGTAGGTATTTAAAAATATATATGTAATCTCTATTTTAATAATATATTAGAGTAATTCATTAATTTTTTCATAAACTATATGATTATTAGTAGCTAATAATTGTGTAGAAGCTGAATAAATTTTAATAAATAAAATCAATGTGACCATTATATTATATTTTTAAAGAAAAAATCAGATTCTATTTAAGCAGTATTTAACTGGACGACCATCGAACCTGCGTCGTAAAGTGGAGACGTCATTTCTTTGTTTTCAACGGTTGGATTTTAGGCGTGTACTACACGTACGATCAATAGGAAAGCAGTGTCCCATTATAGGACAAGAACCGCCAACTAGATTTGATTCAACCCGTTTTTACCCCTGATGATCCTTATAATATAAGAATTGCCACGCAAGTTGATTTTTATGAGGATCATCTTGAATAGAAGAACTCTCCTTCGTGCAGATCGCTGGGTCAATTTAGGGTTGAAAATTATAATTATCTCAGTTTCTCGGACTCTTCATTGATTGGATTGAGGATTTCGGATTCCTTCGTGGATTTTCGATTTTTTTATAAGGAGGTTGTTTTGTAATTCCGGTGTAAGGAAATGGGTAGTCCGAAGAAAGATCAAAGCAAGGGGGGGTTCTTCTCGGCGATGACGTCCGGATTGTCGATGTTCAGCAACGCCATGCATAGATCTGTCAACGGGTAAATGAATATACTGTAATTTTTAAGGTTTACGGAACGGAAAGTTATATTTCTGTGTTCACGATCTCAATTTGATTTCAAGAAATCTGGTGGTGGATATATTCTGGCTGGATTCCCGGTGATATATGTTCACCTGTGGATTCAGATTATCTAAGCTAGAATTTTGAATTTGCTGCAATGATACGCGTGCACTGGAGCTCATTGTTTCCCAAGTGATTTGATGATTGATGAGCTTTTATTTGCTTTTAAATTTTCCTGCTTATTTGTTAGCCTCTATAGATGTTCTAGTGGCAAATCTCCGAGAAAAGGGACGTGTCAGTGATGATTTCATGTATATCACCCTTGCTCTGTTTCTTATTATTTGAAAAATATTGAGGGTGGGAATGAGATTTTTTTTAGTATTATATTTTGGTCAATGATTTAGTTTCCTCATTTTTTGGCAAATCGTTTGCTCGCTTTGGGGAACGAATGAGGAAGATGATATCGCTAGTGAACTGTACTTTAACTTTTTGACAATATATATGAGAATGGGATGAAAATGTAACTTCTTGCGAGAATGCCGACTTGAATTTTTGTTTTGGCGATGTAATACATTGGAGCTTATTTTTTTGTAATACAAGTCACTGATGAATCAATCACATGGGAAACACGGTTTGATAAGAGCATTAGAAGATCTAGAATATGTCACGTGTAAACAGTTGAAATTAATGTTGGTCTTGATTTTACAATGGTGGAGCAAGAGATCTGGATTCCCATTTTTGGAGATGCAAGAGTCAATATTGAGCTTTCATTGCCTAAAAATTGGTTCCCTTAGAGTTGGCTCAAGTATATCATAAGTGACTTTGCTCTATACTTGACTATCCTAGTGTGCACACCTTTAATTCATTAATGCACACATACAGATGCACTCATATTCATCATGTTCATCTTGATAAAGATGATCAAGGAATGAGACCTTTCTGTTGCATGAATAGATTCTTCCATCTTTCCAATGCATGACAAATTTTATATTTTTGTCTGAGAAACACATTACCTGTTGCTAGATTGTTGGGTTATGAAGGGGTTGAAGTTATAAATCCTGAAGGAGGCAAAGAAGATGCAGAAGAGGAAGCACAGAGAGGAAGATGGAAGAAGGAGGTGAGTTGTCTAGTGCTATATTAATTTTAAATGAGGATCTTGATGACAGTTTATGGATTTATATTCATTATCTTGCAAGTAATGTAATGAATTAGGTTGTTGTATCGTCAGCAGACACTTTGAAAAAGACTAATTAAGTGTTTCTGCTGAGATTGAAATTTGAATTAGTTGTTGACATTGGTAAAAATTTTGAATCAAAGGAAAATTTGGTTCGATTTTAACCAAGATTGATTTGTGCATGACAAATTACAAATTATGACCCTCAATCGATTAGTTGACATGTTGGCATTTTTGTTAGGAGTTTTTTGACATTGATGTAAATTTTCCTAATAATACCTATCACCTTAGGCTTGTATAAGTTGTTGTTGGAGACGTTTATGCAGTTGGAAACAGCGATGTCTCCATAAACCTATTTAAATGGGTGGTGGCTACGCAAAACTTTACATATACTTGGGATTATACCAGTACTATTTCTGGATGGCAATACCGACTGGTAACCATGCACTAAACATTTGTTAGGGTGAGGAGTGCTAAAAACATTTACTTGTTTGAAGCACTTTTCACTACTTTATAACGCACAATGGCTCCGGCTCCGGCTCCCGAGCAGGAGCCTATATGTCAAATTTTTATTCATGCTTACGAGACTTCAAGTTGTGTTGTAAGTGATTGTTTCTTTTCTGCGTGTGTGTGGATGTATGTACTGATAGATCTATTAATTCCTTAAAGGAACGCGACGGTTACTGGAAGATGATGCAAAAATACATTGGTGCAGATGTTACATCAATGGTGACCCTCCCTGTTCTTATATTTGAGCCAATGACAATGATTCAGAAAGTGGCAGAGGTACATGCATATTCATCGAATATTATGCTGCTTCTTTAATAGTGTCATTTCATGCAAAGTAATGCTGATTATACCATTATCATACAGTTAATGGAATATTCACACCTTTTAGATCAAGCAGATGAATGTGAAGATCCATACTTGCGGTTGGTGTATGCATGTGCGTTTTTCTTACTTTTAGTAGTACAACTGATCAATACTCCGATATGAACAAAGTCATTTTATGTACGTTAATTTTGATACTGGAGATCCAATTAAAACACATTAAAGGAACTTCTCTTATTTGATGCAGCATCATGGGCAGTTAGTGTTTATTTTGCCTATCAACGCACCTGGAAGCCTTTCAATCCAATTCTTGGTGAGACATATGAAATGGTTAACCATGGTGGAATTTCTTTCATCTCCGAGCAGGTGAGGTTACACTTGTGAACAATAATCTGATTGAGTCTCGTGTCTTGAATTTTCAGCATGATGTGCCTCTTAGACTTGTGCATCGTAATCTGGTTGAGCCTCATGATTGAATTCTCAGCATGATGTGCATCGATGGTTGGATCTTGAAACACCGGATTTACCATGATGAAGTCGATGTTGTTCTGTTGGTTTCTTTGGATTCTTTTATTAGATATCGATGTTTTAACATTATGCAGATCAGCCATCATCCTCCTATGAGTGCTGGGCACGCTGAAAATGAACACTTCACATATGATGTGACATCTAAGTTAAAAACTAAATTTTTAGGGAACTCTCTTGATGTCTATCCTGTTGGAAGGTAAGTTTGTGTCTTTATTTTTGACTAGTTAGGACGTTTTCATTTATTAATTTTGTGATGACGTTTTATGCATCCTCATGTTTTTCTAATGCAGAACACGTGTAACTCTCAAGCGTGATGGTGTTATCTTAGATTTGGTTCCTCCTCCAACCAAAGTCAACAATTTGATCTTTGGACGAACATGGGTGGATTCACCTGGAGAAATGGTCATGACAAACTTGACCACTGGGGACAAAGTCGTACTCTATTTTCAACCCTGTGGTTGGTTTGGGTATGTTGCTTTATATATAATCTTTGATCTTTTTTACTTTAGAGTTAGCATTTAGGGTTCAAGAAATACTTTTATCGATGTGTTTGGTGCGAATGAGAGTGACAAGCCGTTGAAGGCTTTCAGATTGCTTCGGCTATAGGCAATAACATAGTCTAATGGCAAATCTTTCAGATGGATTTTAGAAACGTGGAAACTTCTGAAAGTTGTGTTTTTTAGAAGATAAGCAGATACCGGATGTCATTACAAACTAAAATCATATTCCTGTAACTTCAGAATGCTCCCTTTCCCCTTTTCATCATCAAAATGATTTTTGTTAGAAAATTTGAAAATGTTTTGAATATTTCTCCCGATAATAAGAAACAACAATTTATAGCTTTGGTTGAATCGTTCTCTGAAATATAGTGATCCAATGTTTCTATGTAGTGAATGTTGTTTTCATGGTTAATTGTATGTATGTAGATTTTTTTTGTGCTTTAAAATCTCTCTTCAGTTCTGCTTCTGATGCTAGCTGACCATTTTTTTGCAGGGCTAATCGATATGAGGTAGATGGATACGTATATAATGCTGACGAGGAACCTAAAATTTTGATGACCGGGAAATGGAGCGAGTCGATGAGTTATCAACCGTGTGATTTGGAAGGAGAACCTCTTCCTGGCACAGAACTGAAAGAGGTTAACTTCATGATTTTCTCTTATTCCTTTTTCTGTTATTGTATATTACAATGTGAAAAGGAGAATTATGACCTGTTATATGAAACTATCATCAAATAAGGGCTAGAGTCTGTGTTGCATGCTATTATATGATTTCTTTTGTATTGATTGTTTTTTCCTTGGGGACTGATTGCATGAATTTCGTGGGTAAGATAAAATGTTGGAATATTTGTTGTAGCATCGTCATCCCTTCGAATTTGCTAATGTAATAAGATGTTTATTTAAGTTATTTTTATCCGTAAGTCCATACTGTAGCTTACTGAGGGATCGAGTTTTCTGCCTTTATGAATTGCTTTTGCTTTGCGAAACAATAACCTATTCTGTATTATGGCCTGACTGGTTGATAGCTAAGAAGACATGCTTGTGCAGGTTTGGCATCTTGCAGAAACTCCAGCAAATGACAAATTTCAGTACACCCACTTCGCACATAAAATAAACAGTTTTGATACTGCTCCCAAGAAGTTGTTGGCATCAGATTCTCGGTTACGTCCTGACAGATGGGCCCTTGAGAAAGGTGACCTCTCCAAGGCCGGTGCAGAGAAGAGCAGGTCCATCCCTCATCCAATGGATATACTGCCTTATTTCTTTGTTGCCTTTGTGCTTGTGAACTTGTCGATCGCTATAAAAAATTATCAATAGAGGATAAGCTATGTGCCTAGTCAATATTAAGTGAAGTGAGTTAGATTAGTGCTTGATGTTCATTGGAGTTCACGTTTTAATTTCACATTCAACCCCTTGTTAAAACAATGAGTATGCTCCTATCCATGTTTTTGGATGTTACTCGGTGCAAATTGTCCACCACAACTCAGTTTTGTGGTTAGAATGATAAATTGGCTGCCCTATATAATAAACAGGCCACTTGGTACAAGACCACATTTTACAAGCTTATATCGACAATTGACAGGTCACTTTTCTTAAAATTAGCTTTCTGAAATGGGGGGATGTTTTAACTTTTTCAACGTTGAGGACATCCATGATCATTATTTTCTGATCCGGTTGTTTAAACTGGCTGGCTCCTTAGGTGTTTAGGGATACCTATCAATTTTCTCTTTCTTGAAAGAATGTTGTTAGGGTGAGATCATGCACAATTATTCAAAGTGATTGTGGGACATCTTGGATTCTCCAAGTGTGCTCGTTGGAATTAAGTTTGTTGATGTGATTGATTTACATATTCCGTTTATTTGTATTTTAATGTAATTTTAAATATGATTTTGTTTCATTTCCTTTGGTTTTCCACTTCTTGGCATGGATCCTTTCATCATTATGCTCGTTTACACTCAACGAATCTAGTTTTTTCAGATTTTGTTCTTTCATCACTTGGAAAAATGAATGTTATCCTTTATGATACTCACAACTTTGGTCAGTTGTAACCGTTTCTTTTAATTTTGTCATCTCTGAATATTCTTGCAATACATCTGTTCAGTTTGGAAGAGAAACAGAGAGCAGAAAAAAGAAACCGGGAAGCAAAAGGTGACATATTCACACCGAAATGGTTTGATCAAACGGACGAAGTTACACCGACACCCTGGGGAGACCTTGAGGTATACCGTTACAATGGCAAGTACACTGAACACCGGAATGCTATTGAGAAATCAATTGCCGTCGACACAAGTGATGTCCAGTCGACAGAATTTAATCCATGGCAGTATGCTAATTTATCCGAATGAAGTACTTATTTTCTTTCGTTAAGATGCAGTTGGTTTTACATGTACCTGATGATTTGGTCGATGTTGGTGGGCTTGTAATTTTATGTCATAATTTTGAAGCCTTGGTTAGGTTTGTGTTAAAGTAACTGTACTTTATTGTATTTCGTTTCTCGTTTCAGATGTTCCTATCATATTGAGTGGTTTTCTGAAGTGCCAAACACCAGCAGATTTTCTCTCTATTGAATTTAGCTCAATGGGTTGGTGAAATTAAAATACTTTTATATCATATAAAATAATAATGTAATATATTTTAAATTTTAAATATCTTAAATGTATATATAAAAAATAATAATAAAAAATTTATATATCGTTTTTTTTTTGTGGTGAACGATGATGGTATATATTTATCAAGACTATTCTCAGACGATATCTTGCAAATTTTTTATAAGCAAATTGTGGAGAGAATAAGGTGGACAATTTCTTTAACTCAAAAGTTTAGATTAGAAGCGATTTAGTTTTAATAATCATAAATGTAATTAATAAATTATACATTAAATACAATAATAAACTGTAACGCAAGTCCGCAATGAAGGTGATTTTTTGTTTATTTTTGTATATTAAAACAAATGAAGTTTCCAGTTGAGCCCAATAAAAGCCACGTCGGCTGATCTTTCAACTGACGTGGCACTTGATGTCGAACTGTCAATACGTGGAAAGTTTGCTTTGACTTCACATATTAAATGACCATATTATCCCTCTGAAAATAAATAGTTTTAAATTATTGATGTTAGATCTCATGTGTGGTGCTGTGTCGAATCTTTGCTAGTCAGCCGAAACATGTGTAGTGTTAATAAGTTTATTAATTTATAGTTAATATATAGTTAGTTGTATTTTAAAGCTACATTTATATTATAAAATTTGAAATAAAATAATGAGTAATATAATACATTTTAGATAAATTAGAGATATATTGAAATCACATATAATTTATAATTTATGTGATATTTATAAAGTAATCGTATTTGAGTAGGTCTCTTGTGAGACGTCTCACAAATCTTTATCTGTGAGACGGGTCAACTTTACCGATATTCACAATAAAAAGTGATATTCTTAGCATAAAAAGTAATACTTTTTCATGGATGACCCAAATAAGATATCTGTCTCACAAAATCCGATCCGTGAGACCACCTCACACAAGTTTTTGCCATCCTATTTTTGTTAAAGAATTGAAATGCCACTTTTGAACAATTAAAATGAGATAAAAGAAAGAATGGGAAGAATGTGGATTTCGATCAAAATCGCCACGGGCCGTTCATTTGTGTCATTGGAATATTCTTAAATTCCTTAATTTATCCCATTAATTTATGTTATTTATCTAGGAATAGAAATTGTCTCCAACTTTTATTATCACCACATTTTCTTTTTTACTCCATGGTCCATATTATGATCAACTCAAGAAACCAGTACCAAACAGTTAATAATATTATGAATTTTTACAAATGAAATATTTATAACTATAGTTGTGGTAGTTAACGACGTACACGCGTTGTATTTATATAATTGTTATGCTTTTTTAAAAAATTAGATTTTAATACATAAAAATGTGAGATGATATGTGAATTTTTTTTAAATAAATTGTGGATAATACATTCTGATGAAGGCATCAGCTGAGATGATAATACATAAAAACTATTTTATTTGTAAATATATGTTTCAAACTCTGATGTTTCAATGATAAATTCTTGAAGATTTTCAAAGTATTTATGACAAGCTATTTGATTTATGTCCGTTGGAAGTACTTACTTGTGTTTTATGGTTTTGGGTATGGAGAATTTATCTGCTAAGTTTGAGTAAAACCGGAGATACTTTTTGGCTAAGCATGATTTTGGTGAGTTTTAAGCCAAAGCTTTTGCAAATAGAAACCTCCTAGCAACTCGGATTTTCAACCAACCTTAAAAGTTTACTAAAATTCCCTCGCTTGCCTTGGTGACCCAACGTTCTTCTCGGTTGTGTAAAGGAGACAAGGCCACGAGATTCTCATCTCTCTCCACGTGGCACTATCCCAATTCGTATTTGTCCCACAAAAGAACAGGTCTTCAGGCAGTTTCTTTACCGCAACCCTCTGTAGCCAGTGAAGTTACCGATAGGCCCGGTGACAGGGGTCAATTATATAAGAGTTGGGGTTTAAGCAATGGTATGGGGTGTGGTTTTCACAGGGTTTTGGCCATATATCGTTCTCATGTCTCACAGAGGTAAGAAAAAAAAAAACTGGGGGTGTAAAACAGAGGGAATTTATTTCTCGGGCTTTTCTGGAGTTTTTTTTTCTCTTTAGATTGCGAAATGGGCTAGAGTTTTTGGGTCATACGAATGGGAATTTTTGATTCTTTTGTTGTTTAGATTAGAAATCTCGGGAAAAAGTTTGATCTTGCATCTTTGTGGGTATGATTTCAGGGAAATCCTGAAGGGTTTTGTTTTCTGAAGGAAAATTTGCTGGAATCTATGGTTGGTTCTTTGAATGTGAGATGATCTAATTCTCGGTGGTCCTTTGATCTGTATTTTGGTAAAGTTGACGACTTTGGTTCAAAAGTGAATCTTTCGTGAGTGAAAGAAAGTTATAACTTATTTGGTTTATTATTTTTCAATGATCCATGTTTTGAATTTCATCTTTCACGTTCGATCTGTGATTTTTTCGTGCAAAGTGTCTTTTATCTTGGTTTGGATGATAAGGTGCCGAAATCTCGAAGGATGGTTAAGATCCAACAATAATAAGTTACTGACACTATTATAAAATAAACAGTTGGTTTGGGCTCATCTTTGAAGCATTTGCACGCTTGATAATTCTTGAAAATTCACTGATATATGAAATAATCGTGCATTTGTGGTTTAAGATGATGTTTCAAAAATCATTTTTACCGTGGTTTTCTTGAGGGCTTTTTTCTATTTATTGTCTGTCCTACAAAATGTATTTCCGCTCTGTAGTTGACGATGCCTGAAGCCTAGTCGAGCGAGATAACCCTAGTCAGACGAGAAGAACCCTTTCCCGCCCTAGTCCAAGAACGACTTGGGCTCTTTCCAGGGCATCAATGGTGAAAAGAGTTAATGATTTAGTATTTAATATAAAAGCAATGCTTTTTTATGCATCGTGTCTACTTTCTTGGATTATTAACTGCTGCGTTGGTGTGCAAAAGGTTTAAACTTTGGATGAATTTCATCATCTAAATTTATTGTGATCTCGAGGAGTTAATTTACTTTCTGCATTTGCATATTTTCTATATTTTCAGAGGTCCTGATGTGTACTAATATTGAAATGGATTTCAATAGGTACACTGTTAGATTTGTGGGAAATTTCGAGCACTACTGTTTTGCAGTTATATCTCTTGTTGAAAATTTCTGGGCGGTTTTCATCGATCGTGACATTATTCAGCCCTTGTAGTGTTCTCAATGTGGGTCATCGTTATTCAAACATAAGTTTTACGAGAAATCCAAGAAACAATAATTGTTTACGCAAGACTCCATGCTGATGCAACCGACCAAATCTCGCTCTATTTTCAGTGAATTTTAGATGTCAAAATTTAATTCACTTTCTTACCCGCAATTTTTTAGATTTCCCTTTCATTATTAGATGTCAAAAGTTAATCCACCCATGTCGCTTCTGTTGGTCATTTCCGAGTTATACGACACAAATTTTCATATTGACACGCAGTGATCTCGTTGCTGATGATGGTCTGTTGGCAGGTTTATTGTAATTTGCAGTACTTAAACAATATTACAACTAACAGCACTCCTTGTTTGATGGATTGTCCAGGCTATGGTTTTTGAGTTATGGTGTTGCAAAAGAGGTTAGAATATGGTTTTAATGGCTATCAGGTGCCTCCTATGCCTCGAGCTACCCGATCAATCAGAGTAATTTTTGCTGTTCATGCTTTTATTATCATTTCTTCCTATGTCTCATGGCTAATGGAAAATGGTTTATGTCCATTTATTCATCATCCCTTGTCTTAGAGGAGGCGCTCATTTGAGAGAAAAGCCAATGGCAGCCAAATGTGTGCATTTGATCTATTGGCTACTGTAGCTGGCAAGTTGCTCTCTGAAGGGGAAAATTCTTCTCCATCTGTGGATTCTTTTTCTCGAAAGGAGCAACTGGCACTTGTGCAAGATTCTGTTGGGAAACAAGATAAGAACGAAGAGAAGCTGTTGGAAGGAAAGTCGTGTGATCAAGATTGCTATGAGAGGAGCTTTATTTTCACTGATATTGTCACAGAGAATCCCATTTCAGATTTTCAATCGAACAAACCTGAATGTGCTCAAAAAGGTGCAATCTCGAGGCCTAACTGCTCAGGAAAAGTTGATTCTGCTGAACATTTGGTTAACGATGATTGCAAGCTACGACTTGGAATTTTCACTCTTGCGAATCTTGTCTCGTCTGGTTGTCGATTCTCTTCTAATAGTGGATTGGATGATGAAAGTAGGAAAGCTAGGAATTTCCCAGTAACAAATCAGTCTGATATGCTTGATTCGCAGCATCTACCCCCCAGATTAGTTAGTTCAGTTGATAGTGTAAAGTTTCAATTGTGCAGAGACCACTCTCCCAGTGGTTCTGTTCCTGTTATTCGGGAAAATGTAAAGTTAATTACTAGAGATGATGACGAGAATTCTTCTGCGTGCACTGAAACAAGCACCAGAATTAAAAAGTTTAGGCCAGCACTTCGTGTCAGCAACATTGAAGGTCGGAAGTTACTAACATCTAAACCTTGTGAAGTAGCACCAAATGTGAAGAATGATGACCGATATAGTGCTGGTGAGCTGCTTCTATATCATCCGTTATTTTATATGGTGATAATGATTGTACGGCATATTGAATTTGGTGTATCATGCCTACAGTTACGGAAAGATGCAATTATATTAACCGGAAGAGAATTATTAAACACCAAAGTTCCTTAAGGGATTATCCTTTCAAGAAGAGGAAGTTTTATGACTTTAACTTGGCGTCTAATTCTGATGAAGGCATCAGCTGTGATAGAACGTGTGTCGTTTCTGAAAATGGCACAACTAATAGTGCATTGGGTTCTCGTCCAAATCTTCGAAGGGGTAAATATTTACTTGTGGATTATGCTTGGATAGTTGGATGTGATTGGCGATAGATTAATTAATCAATGCTATATGCAGTGATCAAAACTCCTACTTTCTCATCCAGCAAACGTGCATCTTTTCTCTCTCAGAACCCCCAAGGTAAGAGAACTTTTCATGGAGTAAATTGATTTTTTTTCCTCGGCCCGGGCTTCGTATTTGAAGATGTTCTCATTTGGAATGTCTCATTTGACTCAGTGAAACTTAAGATCAAATCATTTAGGGTCCCAGATATATTTATTGAAATACCAGAAACGGCAACCATTGGTTCCCTTAAGGTATTTGAACTTCAAGTCACGGACTATTCTAGCTGATTGTTCTGGTTACAATAAGCTTGTTGGTTTATTTTCGGCTTTAATAATATCCCGCAGAAAACGGTTATGAAGGCAGTGAATGCAATATTAGGCGGCGGGCTACAAGTTGGAGTGCTTCTTCAGGGCAAGAAGATTCGAGATGATACCAAAACTTTATCGCAGACCGGAATTTCTCATGATAACAAGATGGATACATTGGGTTTTACTCTTGAGCCAAACCACTCGTTTGCCCCATCATCACAGCTATGTCCGGACGATCATCCATGCCAACTTCTGCACAACAGTCCTCAACCACTGGCAAGGTATTCTTTCCAGTATACTGGGATTCTTGAAGATTATATTTCTGCATCTGTCTCGTCTTTTGTCTCACAGTTTAACTTGGTGCACTTGCAGGTACCCTTCGAGTCCCAATGTCCCTCGAAGTGCTATCCGAAGAGGGAATCTTGATAGCCCACCAGGTCTCTCAGGAAATAATTTCAATAGTCTAGAAGAAAGTGATCATGATTCGGCCCCTGATTCGTCATTAAAGATACCTGGTGCACAATCAAAAGCACTTGTTCCTGTACCTTCGATGGAACCAGATGCATTGGCCGTGATTCCTCTGAGGAAATGTAAGAGGTCTGATTCTGCACAGCGCCGTATCCGCAGACCTTTCACTGTTTCTGAAGTAGAAGCTCTAGTTCATGCTGTTGAGAAACTTGGAACGGGACGGTATGTCTGGTGAAACTCTACGCTAAAACTATATGATAAAGGGTATGGTGATATATGCTTGCTGAAACATATGGGAACCATTAGATGATGATAATTTCACCTAATGCATCAATTTTTTGGCTTCCGTGATTATATTGTTTGTCGGGGAGCCATACTCGCCCCAGACTTGCATGTAGTGGCTTCTTATGTGACACAAGGATTGAGTTATGGTACTTGTTTTATAGTTTAAAAGATTTTGAGTTGCGCATCGGTTATGTCTTTAAGAAATATAGTGATTCGATTACATATGTTCACTGTTAATGTAATCTTACGGCAGATGGCGGGATGTTAAGCTGAGAGCGTTTGATACTGCTAAACATAGAACATACGTAGATTTGAAGGTACGAATATCGAATCTGCAACAGTTTCTTCTTATATGTATGCCTCTCGTTCTTGTGTTGC
Source organism: Primulina huaijiensis (assembly GCF_012295235.1). NCBI lineage: Eukaryota > Viridiplantae > Streptophyta > Magnoliopsida > Lamiales > Gesneriaceae > Primulina > Primulina huaijiensis. The sequence continues at coordinate 3,754,461 of NC_133319.1, read as the reverse complement.
TTTTGACGCATTTCTTGGTTGCTAGCCATGCAAGAATACCCGGAAATCATATTTTATGCCACGGTCCCATATAAAAACACATATTTACCGTTTGAATTCTCAAGTGGTCATATTCTGCAGTGAATTCTGAATAACTGCTCTTGTATTTCAGGACAAGTGGAAAACATTGGTTCACACAGCGAGAATTTCACCGCAACAAAGGCGAGGCGAGCCTGTGCCACAGGAACTCCTGGATCGAGTCTTGACTGCACACGCTTACTGGTCGCAGCAGCACCTAAAATCGAGCTCCATCCTGACATTCTTATCTGAAAATAGTCGCTGTACAAACCCCTAATCATACTGGGAAAGGTCAAATTAGTGGTTTTAGCTTATAGATATAGTTTCACTAGGTAAATATATTGTGACAAAAGGGCAGTCATTTGTTAGTTTGTATGTAATATTTGTGATTAATTTGGCTTGATTTGTATCTGAAATAAGTGGCTCCAGGCTGCTTCCTCAATTCTTTGGATCTAGAACTTTTCTATTTAATTCAAGTATTTTTTTTAAACCAATGATTTGTTTGATTGATTTGATGTACATAATTATTATAATCAAAAGAAAGAAACAGGCAAATCCAAATACTTTGTTTCTGGTTTAAAATAAAGTTAATTTTATTATTATTATTTTAAATTCAAATTTGAGTTGAATTGTTGATAAAAATTAATAAAAGACATATTTTCTTAAATAGATTTCACACAATTATTATAATCAATTTTGATCTTCAATTAAATTAATTTACCAAAATAAATTTTTTTATCATATCAAATTACAAAGATATCTCATATCCTTTTAACCATATTCATCATCAATTTCTTCATCTCAAACTCTCTATTTTATTATATCATCAATTCTGTGCGTACGGAGGCGGCCGTGAAGCACATCAATCATATTTCTTTAAACAAGTATGAATTTTCTTTCTTTTTTCCACTTTATTTTTACGCAAAAAAAATTGATTTTATATTGATATTACTGTGTACGTAGGTATATGACTATGACAAACCAATTCTGTTATCAATTTTGTTTATGTCAAATCATTAGAATATTACCTATAATTGATTGCTCTAATTTTGATTTTAATTTTTTTAAATATTTGACTTGATTATTGTCATGAATTTTTGATAATTTGTAGGTTTAATTTTTTTAATCATGAATATTTTGAAGTTGAAATAAATAGATGATTTGTGATTCATTGCAGTTGAGGAAGTATAATTACAAATACAAGTGATTTTTTTTATTTTAAATGAGCAACAATCGTAATTAAAATATTATAATATTGGTGCTTTTGTATGCACTAATTCAAACTAACAATTCATAATTTTATTAAAATATGTTTATTGATATAAGTAAGGAGTATTAAAAAAATTAATATATTTTAAATTAAATAAAACAGAACAAATGTTAAATAAACTCTTAAAAAGAAATAACAGATAATTAAACAAATGAATAACGAAAATGAAATATGTGTGTCCATAGAAAAAAGAGCATTTTAGGATATTTTTTAATTATATAAGACATAATACAAAATGTGTAATAAAAAAATCATTGTTAAAATTATGAGTATGTCTTTTTTCTTGAAAAAACTCGGAACCATTAAGTAATGTAAGATACACACAAAATCTGTGTATTTTACCCATTATGAGAATTTTGTAAAATGACATTGTTCAAACTTTGGTTTTGAAAATAAATATCTTCAATTATATTTGAGTATACAAAAAATACACTTGAGAGAGTTATTTTTCAGAAACGAAATTCGAACAATATTATTTTGATAACCATCCACGCAATAGATATATGATTTCGTGTGTATGGATTTATTTGACCATATAGTTGATCCAATGACCATAAAGATGTCATATTTGTTTTCGCGTAGACTGACGCATTGTATCACATGAAAAAAATGTTTTTGATACTGTTCGTATGTGTTTAAAATGTATTGTGGTGTATGGAGCAAGTGTAAAAATAAAAGAAACTTAAAATTGTTTCATGAAGTTTCAAGTCAGTCGGAATTGAAGTGTGAAGTCTCTTTCAGTGGAAGAAAATTTGAATAAAATTCAATGTAATGATTATGACTCAGATGATCAATTGGAAAAAATTCATATTCTTCGGATCCGTTGCTGCTTTTGGTACTTTATATAATTTGTCTAAACAAATTATTATTCACGTGTTTAGACAAGTCCACAGGAATAATATATATATATATTCTTGGAATCTTTGTCTCACTATTAAAACAGGAGCCTAATTTCATCTTCTTTGTGTCGGAAGTATAAATATTTCCAAATAATTTGTATTTTGAAAATATTATTCCTATTTTAATGAGGAAAATAACTATTTCATCTAGGAATTATAAACAGTAAATCGAGTCAATGATAAGTCTTTTATTCGCAAGATGAAATTGCTCGTATAACAGTATTGTACGTTGACGACAATCGTCTATAACATACAACGACTTCGAATCAAGAGATTGTAGCACAACAAGTCTTGATTACAGCGAACGAGATATGCACAACTTTCAAGCAAAAAAGCGAACGAGAAGATAATGCAGCAAAGATGCAAGAGCACAAGTGTGAGCAATACAGATGGAGGAATTATTTATAGTAGTCCACCGGTTGCGTAGAAGGAGCACAACCTTTTGTATACAAACACAACTTTCTGTGAATGGCCAAGGGATGTACTGGATCAAACGCAGCCTTCTGGATGGACGCAATGTTCTGGACGGATGCACTATTTGATCCCAACAAAGACGAACGCTCAGTTTGGTCCGAACCGAACATTTTCTGTGACACAGCCTATCAGCGTCTTCCCCTTTCTAAAAATTTCTGGTATCCTTTGGGGCCCAAACTCTTAGCTCAAACTTGTAGCTAATAAAGAAGACTATTTTTGGCACATTTTTCAATATGAGACAACTCCCACTTTATTTCATTCACTGCTTACTATTTATCATTTCTACTATGATGGATTAGACCTTGGATCTGTCACATATAAATTTCGATAATTTGTTTTCTTACTTTAAATTTAGCAGTAGATATATTTTACATATGCGATGCGTGTATGTTTATAAATTTAATGCATAGTATAATTTTATTTTTATACAAATTATATTGTATTGATATAATCTTTTCTTTTATCAAAATTTTTCAAATGTTTTTTCTTATAATAATACTAGATAAATATAATATGTTTTTAAAATCTTTGAATATTAAAAACTAATATGGTGTATTGTTAATAAGATTAAAAGTGTTTTAAAAAATTGAAAAAAAAAACAATTTAAATATTGAAGGTGGTTATTTATATAATTAAAGATATTTTCAAATAAAAATGAATCAATTATGCTATGTTATTCCTTTACCGAAAATAGATAATAGATTATGGTTCAGATAATTAATTGAGTAAGTTTCTTATGAGACGGTCTCACGAATCTTTATACGAGTCAATCCTATCGATATTTACAATAAAAAGTAATACTCTTAGCATAAAAAGTAATACTTTTTCATGGATGATCCAAATAAAAGATCCGTCTCACAAAATACGACACATGAAACCGTCTCACACAAATTTTTGCCTAATTTATTTTCTTCTAGGTTTGAAAAGGTTGCAAAGTCAACATCATGGCCAGGAACTGGATCAAAAAATGAAGATGATAAGATTTGACCAAATGATGTGCGAGTGGTTGGGTGCATCTGTTCTCCTTCATCGAAGCTTCAACTTCACCTTGGAGAAAAAGCAAACATTTTTCTTTTTCTTTTTCTTTTTATTAGGTTCTTGTTTATTTATTAATTCTATATAATCTCTGAGAGACATACTTTCACTACCTATTTCCTCAACTTTGCCAAATAAACTCAGTCAGTCTCGCGCGCTGTACCCCTACTGCAGATTTGTTAACTTTTCCCACCACCATTTATTTCATAAAAAAATCTGAGGTACGCGTTTAACTCCTGTTTTTGTTGTGGGTATGTCTCGGTTAGATTGTTTACTTTTTTATGTAATTTTTATGAACACCTTTTTGAAGATTGTATTTGTTTATAATCTGTTACCACAGAAAACTTGGTGAGCCGTGTTCTTTAATTTTATTTTCTTTTGGTTTTGTATTATCATACCTTGTGATTTGATTTTCCTGTGCTATCTTCTTTGTCAAAATGTCCAAATATGAGGATTTTTTTTAATGGAGAAGCGAGTTTTAAACATGTATTTTACGGTTTTTGTCAAGTTGGATTGTGTGCAAAGTGTGCGAGGTAATTTTCTTCGTGTGCTTTCGGGTTTTTTCAAAGAATTTTGGTGTTTTTTTTGGTAGAGTAAAGACTCTGTCTTGCGGGGTTGGTGTGGAAATAGTTCTTTTAGGAACCGCTTGGTGCGGAGGATAGACGGATGATAACGTGAGTTCCATCTGATTTTTAGTTTAGAAGATTTTGAGAATTTCAATTTTACTTGATAACCAGTTTGATTTTCCTCCCCTTTTATTTGTCCTGTGAAACAAGTTACTTTAGTTTGACTCACTCAGGGATGATGTGTTATTTGAAAATAGAAATTTCGGGGGTCATGGAATACCAATTCAGTGGACTAAACGACCCTATAAATGGATTGAAATTCGACGATGAAGATTTCTTATACACTCGTGAGCAATCTGCACACTCAATCAATGAGCTTAAGCGTGAATCTCTGGACCTTGATGTCCTGGATATTCCTTTCCTTCCATTAAGCCCGAACTCTTTAAACTTCGTTCCATCATCAACTTCAAGCTATGATGCAGAGTCTCCAGACGATCAAAATTCAGATCCGGTTCTAAAGTTCCTCAACCAAATACTGATAGAAGAGAACATGGAAGAAAAGCCGAGTATGTTTCATGATCCTCTAGCTCTACAAGCTACCGAGAAATCCCTGTATGAAATTCTTGGGCAAAAACACCCTGTTGAGAACGTGGTTGATCAAACTTCGGATAGCCCTGAAAGCTTTTTCGGGAGTTCTAGTGAGAATACAAGCAGTAGTAATGGCGGTAGTTATTCCATTGATTCTCAATGGATTGTTGATCCTGGTGATTATAATTCATCATTTGAACCGACTTATCTTCTTGATTTGTTATCCAATTCATCCAAGCAAGTCGGATCACAGCTGTCATATTCTGAGCTCTACGGTGTCAATGATAATGCAAACTTCCAGGCGAACCTTTCTGAAGGAACGGGTGTATTTCCGAGTATGATTAGCAATAGCGAGTCGATCTTGCAGTTCAAGAGAGGACATGAAGAAGCTAGTAAGTTCCTACCGACTGAAAATCAGTTGATAATTGATTTGGAGCAATATGAGTTACCACAAAAAGCAGAAATCATCTCACTTGATTCTGTGGAAAAGGTAGAAGAAGACCAGACTTTGCAGTTGCATAATGGTTCGAGGGGACGCAAGCATCAGCATCGAGATGATAGTGATTCTGAAAATGTTGAGAGAAGCAGAAAACAATCAGCTAATTACAAAGAAGATGTTGAGTTGTCTGAGATGTTCGACAGAGTTCTGCTTTTCCGTGATGGTTGTTGCGATACCAATGCTAATTTTCCAAGTCCAGTGGACACAACAAGTCAACAAGCTTTTCTGCCAAATGGATCAACTGGTGGAAGAACTCGTGCAAAGAAAAATGAGAAAAAACGGGAAACAGTTGATTTGAGGACCCTTTTGATCAACTGTGCGCAGGCTGTGGCTTCTGATGATCGTAGGACAGCGTACGAGCAACTAAAACAGATCAAGAATCACTCTTCTAATACGGGCGATGTGTATCAAAGGTTGGCTACTGTATTCGCCTCTGGACTCGAGGCACGCCTGGCAGGCACTGGGACCGAGCTGTATGCTTCCCTTGCTCGCAAGAAGATTACGGCTGTTCAGAAGTTAAAAGCCTATCAGGTTTATCTTGAAGCATCTCCATTCAAGAAAACATGCATTATCTTAGCAAATAAGATGATTGGATCGGTGGCATCAGAAGCAAATACACTGCATATCATAGATTTAGGCATTCTTTACGGTTTCCAGTGGCCTATTCTCATCCAACATCTATCACAAAGACCTGGTGGGCCTCCTAAGTTGCGGATAACCGGAATTGAGCTTCCACAACCCGGTTTCAGACCGGAAGAACTAATAGAAGAGACGGGGTCCCGCTTGAAAAAGTATTGTGAACGTTTTGGAGTGCCGTTTGAGTACCAAGCCATAGCAATACAGAATTGGGAGGCAATCAAAATCGAAGACTTGAAAATTAGAAGTGGTGAGGTTCTTGCAGTGAACTGTCTGTTTCGGTTTGGTAGATTGCTTGATGAAACCGTGGTGGACAACAGTCCAAGGGATGCAGTTCTCAACTTGATTAGGAATTTGAAACCAAATATTTTTGTCAATGCCGTATCTAATGGATCATATAGTTCCCCATTTTTTGTCACGCGTTTCAGGGAGGCTCTTTTCCATTATTCTGCTTTATTCGATATGTTTGACTCTACCTTACCTCGCGATAATCCAGAGAGAATAAATTTTGAACAAGATTTTTCTGGCCGTGAAGTAATAAATGTCATTGCATGCGAGGGAGCAGAGAGGGTGGAGAGACCTGAGACGTACAAGCAGTGGCAAGTACGCCATTTAAGGGCTGGTTTCAAACCACTCCCCTTGAAACAAGAGATTATGAAGAAACTGAAGCATAAGGTTGCAGCGGGTTATCATAAAGATTTCCTATGTGATGAAGATGGAAATTGGATGTTACAGGGATGGAAAGGCCGGATCATGTATGCGATCTCGTGCTGGATCCCTGCCTAGAATTTTCAAGAAAATCAAAAGGTGAAGATCCTGGTTCTCTACTCTTTGGTAAGATGACGAGGGTGTTAAGAGTTCATTAACATGGCCTAGTTGTGTTTTTTTACTAGATTTTGTATTGTTCAAGTACTTCGGATATTGATTGTGAATGTATATCATTGAACTGGTGACTTTTAACCTTAGTATACATTGTTGGATAAGACAGTTTAATGTATTGTATTGTAGTGTGGAATCCTAAAAGAAATTTTTTTAGCCGCACATGGCTTGGGCTGACCTCTCAGAGCTTGTTCCTATCCCCAAGGAAGCTGTACTTTGAGTGCAGTGAGGTGCATACATATACATATTGGTAAATATCTGGAACCTTTGGTCCATTGACAGCACAAGTGTTACTGTCTGTGATATGTAAGAACCCAAAAATATGACAGAACATCCATCGTTCTGTGATGTTAAATGCAACCATATAGCCGGTGTCTAGGTCTATCAATCGGGATGACCGGAGGTAGGCTTGTATATACGTTCACACAAACATATATAATTGCCATGCATGAATTTTTACACACGCGCATAAAGAAGGAACCCATTATTTGGAGAAATGGATGGAGGTTTGGGTATTTTGGAATATGTTAATTGGAAATGGAGAAGAGAAAAGTAGTGTGAGTTGCATTTTAACAACAGGAGACCAAAGTCGCCCAGAAAATAGGACGATATAAATTTTACTGAAAATGGAACAGATTAGTCAGATAAATTGAAATTAAAATAGCTTGCCTACATTTATAGACGAAACCAAGTGGCTGCATTATCATATGCCATTAGTGCCAACCATTTGATCCCTTGCCCGCCCCGTCTTCCATCATCGATATGTTGAATGCCACATACTATAGATGCTACTTAAAATAGGTTTCGCGTTTCAAGTTTTTTTTCATGACTGATAGAAAGAAGAGTATTACTTTTCTGCTAACATCGAATGACCCAAATTCACATGTGAAATATAGATGTTACTTAAAATATGTTCGTGCGTTTTTTTCATGACTGACAAAAGAATATTACCCTCTTACTAACATTGAATGACTCAACTTCACATGTGAGATTTTTCCTTCAAAGAGATGTACCAAATTTCATTAAACTCGTTAGAGTTTTCTATTGGGTTAGATTAATCTATAGAGACATATATCCCTCGATTCAAATGGAATATTTATCTTCTATACATACACATATGTGATGCTAATTTTTTTAAAAAAAAATAAAAAAATGTTTTATTTTGAAGATATAAAATTGCAGGTATGATAATAAAGTGGGTAGCATCTCTTTTGATGGAGGAAGATTCTATATGTATCATATAAAGATAAAAGACTTAGATCTTTTTTGAGACAGTTTTACAGATTTATTTTTATAAGACAGAGTAGATCTCTTGTGAGACGGTTTCATGAATCTTTATCTGTGAGACGGGTCAACCCTATCGATATTCACAATAAAAAGTAATACTCTTAGCATAAAAAATAATATTTTTTCATGGATGACCCAAATAAGAGATCTGTCTCACAAAATACGACCCGTGAGACCGTCTCACACAAATTTTTGCCTTAATTACTTATGGGCCCATTTGGATACCGTTAAACATTGATTAAAAAATAAATGTATATTTTATTTTGTATCCCATATTCATATCTTATCAAATATAAATACGTGTAATAAAAAAAATCAAATATAAATACGTGATACATTAAATATTTGATTAAGGATAACTGATTAAGGGCAGTGGTTGTGAGTTTCTCATCTTACAAAAAAATTAATAATGATTTATTCTATGAATTCACCAAATAAACTTAAATAATTATCAAGATAACCCTATAATTCCCTTTTCAATTAAAATTTAAGAAAAAGTCTACCCTTATTTGGGTGTGTGTATATAGATAGCTATGTATGTGGATTTTTGTATTTACCTCTCTTATGTACAATGTATTGTGTCAAATACAAGAAAAAAATTCAAAAAGTTCGATTTGGTGGAGTAAGTGAACATTTGGCTAGTGGTTAGAAATTTGATTCCTCTTACTAACACCTTATTTGGCGAATTTGTCACACAAAGTTTGCTCAATGTGATTTACTTGGTTAACATGATTTGTGTTTATTCAGAAGCAATTGCGGATTTCAACGTCATTAAAAAAATTGAAAAAAACATCATACATATGGTATATATTGTTCGAATTGGCATTTTCTTCTTCAACATGTCCACATCTTGTGATTTTTTTTGAAGTCAATTTGTCTATCATAACTATATATGCTTCCTTTATTGAATAATAATAACAATATCATGAACATGGAAACACAATCTCGGGCCGGCGCCTGTAATCAAGGGAACCATTATGTTTAACACAAAACTATTGCGAAACGTTATCACAGATCAATTTCGTAGGTTAAATCTTTTATTTGGATCATCCATAAAAAAACTATTACTTTTTATGCTAAGAGTATTACTTTTTATTGTGAATATCAGTAAGGTTGACTCGTCTCACAGATAAATATTCGTGAGACCGTCTCACAAGAGACTTACTCTATGTTTAATCATTTGGGATTATTCAAACTATTCTTGATTTTCTTCTTAACCTCCTTCGGATACGGGTTCGTCTATCCTCCACGGGACTCCACTAGAGTAATTCTTTCATATCTCAACATCATTATATTATGTAAGTTTTTTACATTTAAGAGAAGTTGACATCATGTGTTGATGATTCAAGGTCTAAAATTTAGTCTCATAATAAAAAGATAAATACTACAGGTCTAGCATTATGAGGACATGGTTTAAAAAATTTTCTTTTTCATGTTCTGGTGTTGTTTGGGAAAAAAAATTGAATATCGGCTGAAAATTTTAGAACAATGGACGTGGACGTGGACGTGGACGTGGACGTGGAGAGTTTGCCATATACATGTTGTTACATAGAAACGCTTTGTCTAGGTTTTTACTCTGCATCCAAAATTTCCTCTATCTTGACAAAATTCGATTTCAAACTCAAGCAACTTTGTAGTTTGTTCTCTGTTAAGACGTCTTTTGTCCTGATACAAGTTGGTCTTTAAATAGGAAAATGGGATGTTAACGTTAGAATATCATCCTAAGAATTTATCCATCGTGTTTATTTATGAATACAATTGTTGGAAATTTGAATTAAAATTATATCTCATGAATATGGGAGTGCTTTTTGGCTCTCCACATTCTTGAGTTGGTTATGACTCATTATTGTGGAGTGTCTTTTGACTTTCCACATTCTTGAGTTAGTTGAAGAGTTTTGGCTCTTCATATTCCTGAGTTAATGGGAAGATTAATTGAGTTAATTAATCTTGCATTACTCTTGGTGTGCATCTTGGAGCTTATAAATAGTGGAGTTCATTTCCTCATTTCAAGTACATAAAAATCTTTTCTCTTTTAAGCATTCTCTTGCATTTCATATTGTTAGCTTTTCATTTGGACTCTGTTAAACCTCGGTGATAAAGTAAAGGTACGTTTTCAGTTCGTCGTAGTAGTGTCTCGTGCCAAGTCACTGCTGGTTGTTCCGTTGTATCCTGGGAAACAGACGTCCCAGACGATCCTCGAAGCACATACAGGAGGGGACGAATCTGTTTTAAGGAAACTGTACATGCTACAGGCCTCGGTTTGGTTTTACTTTCTTTTACATGATAGTCATACTGTAAACATCACACTTGTTTCGGTTATTGCTTTATCTCTACAATTTCGTTTCTACGCTATTGTTGTTAGCAATTTTTCTAACAAACTTAAAACAGATTACTCATTACGTGGTTTGTTTCAGATATGGCTACTGAAACCAGCGTGCAAAGGGAAACTAGTTATGTTGTCCCTACTGTGGCTCAAGTTGTCCCTCATGTTACCCCACGTGCTGCTGCGGTTGCTGTCCCAGCCAGTCATGGTGAAAAGCCTGAAAAGTTCACTGGTGTGGACTTCAAAAGGTGGCAGCAGAAGATGCTGTTCTACTTGACGATGCTGAACCTGGCCAGATTCTTGTCTGAGGGTGCTCCTAAACTCACAGAGGGTGAGGGAGATGTTGAATCTGTTAGTGCGGTGGAGGCATGAAATCATTCTGATTTCTTATGCCGAAACTATGTAGTAAACGGATTGGCCGATTCGCTCTACAACGTGTTTTGCGAAAAGAAAACGGCTAAAGAGCTGTGGGAATCCCTTGACAGAAAGTACAAAATCGAGGATGCCGGGGCCAAGAAATTTCCTGTTGGCTGCTTTCTGGACTTTAAAATGGTGGATTTAAAGTCGGTTATCAGCCAAGTTCAAGAACTCCAAGTGATTCTTCACGAGATTCACGGTGAGGGGATGACTTTGAGCGAATCATTCCAAGTTGCTGCTAGTGTTGAGAAGCTACCACCAGCTTGGAAGGGCTTCAAAAATTATTTGAAGCACAAGCGCAAGGAGATGAATGTTGAAGAGCTCACTGTTCGACTTCGCATCGAGGAAGACAACAAGAGTTCGGAAAGACGATTGTTTTCTCCTACTGCTGCTAAAGCAAATGTTGTCGAGCATGGTCAAAGCTCGAAAAAAAGAGCCTTTTCCTCCTCCAAAAGGTTGAACCTGGGACCCAAAGGAGGCATTTCGAAGAAAAAGTTTTCTGAAAAAATGCTACTACTGTGATGGTATGGGTCACAAGGCCTCTGAGTGTAAGAAGCCAAAGAGAAACCGAGAGGCGAATGTGGTAGTGAACATTGCTCAGGAGGTTTCGAACATGAATCTCTGTGCTGTAATATCAGAGGTTAATCTGGTGGGTTCTAACCCAAGGGAGTGGTGGATCGACACTGGTGCCACTCGCCATGTTTGCTCCGACAAGGAGATGTTTGCTACTCTTGAGGAATCTATGAATGTGAAAAAGCTATTCATGGGAAATTCCGTCACTTATGCTATCAAGGGTCAAGGAAAAGTTGTCATAAAGATGACATCTAGAAAAGAACTGACGTTGAACAATGTGCTGTATGTACTTGACATCCGCAAGAACTTGGTGTCTGGGTCGATTCTTAACAAGCATGGTTTCCGCATTATCTTCGAGTCAGATAAGGTGGTTTTGTCGAAAAGTGGAATGTTTGTTGGCAAAGGTTATGTTTGTAATGAGTTATTTAAACTCAATGTTATGGTTGTTAAGCCCATGATGAATAAAAATAAAACTTTTGCTTACTTACTTGAGTCTTCTTGTTTATGGCATGATAGACTTGGACACGTTAATTATGATACAATTCGTAGACTAATTAACATGAAAAGCATTCTTGCATTCCAAATTGATAAACAACACAAATGTGAAACTTGTGTTGAGGCAAAACTAACAAGATCATCTTTTCGAACTATTGAAAGAAATAGTGAACCACTTGATATAACTCACAGTGATATATGTGATTTAAAAGGTGTACAAACTCGTGATGGAAATTAATACTTCATTACTTTTGTTGACGATAGCACAAAATTTTGTTATGTGTATCTTTTCAAAAGTAAGGATGAAGCTATTGACAAATTTGTGCAATATAAGAGTGAAGTTGAAAACCAACTTAGCAAGAAAATTAAGGTGCTAAGAAGTGACCGTGGAGGTGAATATGAAGCACCATTTGCTGAGTTTGTGCTCAACACAGTATCAAACACGAAAGAACTGCACCTTATTCTCCTCAGCAAAATGGTATTGCGGAGATAAAGAATCGTACCTTAAAATAAATGACGAATGCGTTGTTATTAAGTTCTGGTTTACCACAGAACATGTGGGGGGAAGTTGTTCTAACAGCAAATTACCTTTTAAATAAGGTGCCCCGAAAGAAGCAAGATAAAAGTCCATATGAGTTATGGAAAGGTAGAAGTCCTCCCTACCATTACTTGCGAGTGTGGGGGTGTCTTGCCAAAGTAGCAGTACCCACTCCAAAGGAAGTAAAGATAGGACCAAAAACTGTTGATTGCACTTTCATTGGATATGCTCAAAACAGTAGCGCATATTGTTTTCTTGTACACGAATCTCAAATACCTGATATTCACAAGAATACGATAATGGAATCAAGAAATGCTTCGTTCTTTGAATACATGTTTTCATACAAATCTAAGGAAGAGCCAGGTTCATCCAAAAGATTATATGAGACAATTGATGAAGAACAAGAGCTTGATCAATGACATTTAACCTAGACGTAGCAAGAGAGATATGACTGAGAAATCTTTTGGTCCGGATTTCATCACTTTCATGATGGAAAGTGAACCTCAAAGGTTCAAGGAAGCAATGAGTTCATCTGAGAGACCTCTATGGAAAGAGACTATCAATTCTGAAATGGAATCCATTTTACAAAACCATATGTGTGAGTTAGTAAATCTTCCTCCGGGAATCAAACCACTAGGCTGTAAATGGATTTTCAATAGGAAAATTAAGTAGATTCACGAGTAATCCAGGTGTTGAACACTGGAAAGCAATTACCAGATTGTTAAGATACTTAAGGTATACTCGGGATCATGGGCTGCACTATACCAGATATCCTGCTGTTATTGAAGGATACAGTGATGCAAATTGGATATCTGATATGAAAGACTCAAAATCTACAAGTGGATTTGTATTCACTTTAGGAGGTGCAACAATTGCGTGGAAGTCTTCTAAACAAACTGTAATAGCCAGATCCACGATGGAATCTGAGTTTATAGCTCTTGACAAGTGTGCTGAAGAGGCTGAATGACTGCATCACTTCTTAGAAGATGTTCCAAGATGGGAAAAACCAGTGCCGGGGATATGTATACATTGTGATAGCCAATCTGCAATTGGAAGGGCACAAAATAAAATGTATAATGGTAAGTCTAGGCATATACGTCGTAGACATGATACCATTAGACAACTACTCTCAACTGGAGTTATCTCTGTTGACTATGTAAAGTCAAAGGATAATATAGCGGATCCTCTGACCAAGGGGTTAAACAGAGAGTTAGTTGCGAAATCGTCAAAGGGAATGGGGCTCAAGCCTATAGAATAAATTGGTGCGAAGGAAAACCCAACCTATGCTGGCTGGAGATCCCAAGAACTAGGTTCAATAGGACAACCTAATCGCACTAATTTGGAGAATCACTGTGGGGGTTATCCCTAGTCCATTCCTATTATAAATCAGTGAATGTTGAGGATAAGCTTACGGCTTTTAATGATTCTGATGAGAAGTAATATAGACTCACCTATGTGAGAGAGAAGTGGGGCCGCTTCGAAGGAATTGCAGGGCTCAATTCTAGACCTTCTCGCAGAACCAGGCGTGTGTTCATGGCCAAAACGAACACGATCATGAGAACTGAATATTATCAGGGAGAGTCTTGTGTGAAGTATATCTTAATTTACATAAACGGCAGAACAGTTCAAGGACAACATGTCTATTGGTCAGCTAGTAAAGCAAATATATTTCATAAAGGAAGGTTCAAAGGGTAACACCTACCTATCCTATGCATGATTTAACTGTAGAACTTTGTCACCAAGATTTGTATCATTTTCATTCATGTGGGGGATTGTTGGAAATTTGAATAAAAATTATATCTCATGAATGTGGGAGTGCCTTTTGACTCTCCACATTCTTGAGTTGGTTATGACTCATTATTGTGGAGAGTCTTTTGACTTTCCACATTCTTGAGTTAGTTGAAGAGTTTTGGCTCTTCATATTTTTGAGTTAATGGGAAGATTAATTGAGTTAATTAATCTTGCATGACTCTTGGTGTGCATTTTGGAGCTTATAAATAGTGGAGTTCATTTCCTCATTTCAAGTACATGAAAATCCTTTCTCTTTCAAGCATTCTCTTGCATTTCATATTGTTAGCTTTTCATTTGGACTCCGTTAACTCTCGGTGATAAAGTAAAGGTACGTTTTCAGTTCGCCGTAGTAGTGTCTCGTGCCAAGTCACTGCTGGTTGTTCCGTTGTATCCTGGGAAACAGACGTCCAAGACGATCCTCGCAGCACATACAGGATGGGACGAATCTGTTTTAAGGAAACTGTACATGCTACAGGCCTCGGTTTGGTTTTACTTTCTTTTACATGATAGTCATACTGTAAACATCACACTTGTTTCGGTTATTGCTTTATCTGTACAATTTCGTTTCTACGCTATTGTTGTTATCAATTTTTCTAACACATACGTGACTCATATTTTTTCGGTATTCCTCACAAGTGAGAAAAGATGTCCACCTTTATGTACAACTTCAATATTTCTTGCATATTATCTCTAGAAATCACATATATAATATAATTACATTATTTTTATCCAAATAATAATAATAAATCGTTAATCAATGGATCTATTAATTATCATAATTTATATACATAATAATCATTATTTACACACCGTTGTTATTTATAAAAGTACCCGAAATAATTATGAGCTGCAAGATTTATCTTCATCTACTAGATGGTCCTTCCGAATGAATTTGCCAACATGTTTTCTTTGAGTAGGTCTCTTATGAGACGATCTCACGAATTTTTATCTGTGAGACGGGTCAACTCTACCGATATTCACAATAAAAATAATACTCTTAGCATAAAAAATAATATTTTTTCATGAATGACCCAAATAAGAGTCCGTCTCATAAAATACAATATGTGACACGGTCTCAAAAAGTTTTTGCCGTCCCCTTTTATATTCGATATATACTAATCTTTTCTCCAACTATGGATGAATCTCATCCAGTTCTAGATCCTGGCATCTCTTTTCCCTCGTAAAAAGAGGAAAATAACAAAAGAAAAGGCAAGATCACCTGGTGAAATTATCCAGATTTTCAGATTCTTAAAAGAATTTTGGGTTTCAATGAGCACCGGCTGTGATTCATTCAGTGAACTCCAATTCAATCAATCAAATTTCATGAAAGAATGTAACTATGATCGTGGATTTTCCGACGTGCCCAGAATTCTTAAGGGCCAAGTGCAGAGTCTCGCCGATGCTAATCCGTCTGACGGAGAATCTCCGGTGGAGTGCGACTATTTCTCTGGGGTCTTCGATTACATAAAGGAGATGTTAATGGAAGAAGATGACTTACAGGACAAGCCTTGCATGTTGCAAGATCACCGTGCTCTCCAAGCTGCCGAAAAATATTTCTGCGATGCGCTGCTTAGTGATAAAGACTCTTCTGCTTCTCTTAATTCTGGTTTTGGGTATCAGAATCCTGATTTGATCGGATCCGAACCTGGGTTTGGTCAAGTCCGTGGAGAAGGCTCAGGGACTGGAGATTCTTTGTGTGATTTTCGTGGGTCCTTGAATTCTCCGTTTTTGCTTCAAAATTCATCCAAGTCAACGTTAAGCCGAGAAAGTGGAGGTTCCAATATCCAAATTGATGATTCTTCCAATCGTGATTCGGGGCCAAAAGGGAAAGATTCAGAAGAAAGAGACGGTGAGACAAATTTGACGAACGAGGACTCGTTCAGGAAGAAAAATCGTAGTCGAGGTGAATCAGATGATTGCGCTGAGGGTCGGAGCAGTAAACAAGTGGCGAGTTTTGCCGATGAACAGGAGCAGATGGAGAAATACGATAAATCAATGCTTTGTCGGAAGATGGATCCAGGTTTCTACAACGTATCTCCGGTTTGCCACTGCGAGGAATTAGATGCCCAGGATGAAAACCTGAGATTGTTTCGAAAATCGACAGAGGTTAAACGGGGCAGGCCAAAAGGCAGCAAGAATCAACAGAAATCGAGAGAAGTAATCGACCTTAGGAATCTGCTAACTCGTTGTGCGGAAGCTGTATCAATCTTCAACATAATAGCTGGGGAAGAAATACTCAAGCAGATTAGGCAGTACTCTTCTCCTTATGGTGATGCAAACGAGAGATTGGCGCATTGCTTTGGTAATGCACTTGAGGCAAGAATGGCAGGAACCGGGTCGGCTCTGTATACTGCTTTTGCTGCGAGGCGAATCCCCACGTCCGAGTTGTTGAAATCTTATCAAACATATGTGGCATCATGCCCCTTCAAGAGGATGTCGAATATATTCGCAAACAAGTCTATAGGGAGGTACACGAGGGAGGCATCAAGGATTCATATCATTGATTTCGGGATCTTGTATGGGTTTCAATGGCCTTGTTTGATCCAAGGAGTGTCATTGAGGCCGGGAGGTCCTCCTCGGTTGAAAATAACGGGCATTGATTTCCCTCAGCCAGGATTCAAGCCAGCTGAGAGGGTGGAGCAGACAGGGCGTCGTTTGATGAAATATTGCAAGAGATTTAATGTCCCTTTTGAGTTCAATGCCATCGCTAAAAAGTGGGAGAACATTTGTATTGAGGATCTCAAGATTGAAAGAGATGAAACGGTGGTTGTCAATTGCTTGTACAGGCTACATCATGTGCCTGATGAGTCCGCAGGAATGAATAGCCCCCGGGATTGTGTTCTCCAACTTATCAAGAAAATTAATCCGGATCTTTTTGTACATGGAGTGATAAACGGGGGGTACAACGCCCCGTTTTTCACGACAAGGTTCCGGGAGGTGTTGCATCATTACTCGTCGTTCTTTGATATGCTTGAGGCGACGATCCCACGGGAGGATCAAGACCGGTTGATGTATGAGAGGGAGATGCTCGGAAGGGAGGTGATGAATGTCGTAGCGTGCGAGGGCTTAGAAAGGGTCGAGAGGCCGGATACGTACAAGCAATGGCATGTGAGGGGCTTAAGGGCTGGGTTCAAACAGTTACCATTGAATCGTGAGATATTGAAAGAAGTGAAGACTAAAGTGTGTAAAGGTTACCACATTAGTTTTTCCTTGGAAGAAGATAGTGAATGGATGCTGCAAGGGTGGAAAGGCAGAGTTATGTATGCCCTTTCTTGTTGGAAGCCTATACAAGAATGAGTTTCGAGGAAATTAATATTGAAAATCTATGTCCAATTTGTTTCTTTTCTCAACCTTTCCGAACTAATGCTTGAAATTGGATTTTACAAATCTGTTCTACAGCTCTGTAATGGATTAGTTATCGCACTGCCTTGTTAACTCATGAAAGTTACAGATTGTAAAATAAATTTTTCAGTGATATATGCACATCAAATTTGACAAGTTTATAAATTAGTTTCATTTTGTATTTCACCTTGTACACATTGGTTCTATCTGGGATGGTAAAACAAAAAAAAACTATTTTTGACCTTTTGCGCTGAGCATAAATTTATTTTTCTTCTTAATATAAAAATATTTTTTCTTCTCAAAATATATTTTATTTATTTGTTAGATAAAGTATTGGAAAAAAAAAAAAAAAATCCTACTAAACAATAAACATGGTCATGATAGTCTGATACATCGTTACCTCGAGAATGTAAGCGGAGAATGAGAAATTTGGACTTATTTATAAGTCCAGACCCATTTCCCAAAGTTTATCTCGATTTGGCCTATTAACAATTGGAGATATGCATTGAAAATATTTTTATATTTAAAAATTGATATTAAAAAAAATAGTCAATTTAATCCTTTAAGTTATGTATTTTTATCCTTTAATTTATCAAAGTTGTGTTTTAGTCATATAACTTTGGTTTTTGCCGTTTTTAAACATATTTTATAGGAATACTGATGTGACGCCAGACATATCATCAATTTTCGATGTACATCATCCTTTTCTATTGTCATATTAGCGTTATGGCGAAATTATATTGAAAACCAATAAAAAAATTACTGTACTAAAACACAACTTTTGACAATTTAGTGGACAAAAACAGAAAAACGAAAAACTTAGAAAACTAAATTTAGCCATTTTTCCTTAAAAAAATTCTCCAAGTTGTTATTTTCTCTAAAAAAGCATTCTCACATTTTCAAAAACACTAATAATTTTCGAATGTTATTTATACTCCAAAAATATTAATAACACTCCATCTTATCTAATTAATAAATTATTAAACAAATTTACCCTTGTATTAACTCTTCTTATGTTGTAGAATTTTGATTTATCTTAATCTAAATGAATTTTTTTTATATCAAGAACTAAAAATTTTAATTTAAAAAAACAACTAATAATATAATATTTTAAAATTTGTCATAATTACAATGTCATCAATCGGTATAATTATAATTTTATTTTTTTTATATATTATTTAAGTTATAAAAATTTTAATATGTTTTTCTGTTTATATAAAGAGTCAACT
>NC_133319.1:3706278-3733887 GCF_012295235.1 Primulina huaijiensis | reverse complement strand
AAAAAAAAAAAAAAAAAAGTAGCCAAAAGAAGCGCGGGAAACGGATATTGGCGGGCTAGTGTGGCTAACAAGGCCGTAAGCTACGATGACAGAATCGTCGGATATAGGAAGGGATTGGAGTACCTGAGAGGAATTGTTGCAAAATATCGACTTATACAATACTAAAAACTTTCTTTGAGAAACCAGTTAACAATATGAAAAAGAAAACACAGTAGACCAAAGCATAAAACAAAGCAAACCGAGGCATGTACGAAGTACAATGTCCTTAAAACAGATTTGTCCCCTCCGGTATGTGCTCCGAAGATCAACTTGGAACGTCTGTTTCCCAATATACAATGAAACAACCAGCAATAACCTAGCACGAGGCACTACTACGACGAATTGAAAAAATACCTGAACTCTATTAAAAGGCAGAACTGAGCAGCAGAAGTCGAAACGAAGAAGAGAGTATAAAGAACGAAAATATAGGAGAGTGTATCGTGTACTCTTGAAGGACTTGGGGATGTCTCTATATATAGAATTTTTATCACTCATGCTATTATTATTTTCCTATGTGGGACATTTTCATCAACTTATCAATATCTTACTTGTCCAATGTTCCGTTTAAATGAACAAGCCCAATAGGCCCAAAATGCTTTAAGTCCAACAGGAAATCTCTCCAAGGGTTGCTTATGCACGAGTACATCGTAGATGCTTCTGAGGCTCCGCGGCCTCACTGCACGGAATCAACAATATTGCCAATAAGATCTGATATACTCACTTTTTTTTTCGTTTGAATAAGTATTTTTTTCATGCTTAATCCTTTTATCTTATAACTAATTTATATATGTGTGTGTGTATACAAATGAATTTCATTGCAGGTGGAAACATGGTCGGTTTGTAAGATTTACAAATTCATTTGGAAATCAAACAACAAAAGAAAATCAGAATTTTAAGATATTGACTTATAAGTTCCACGGAAAATGCTATATCAAGTCTTGTGACATTTAAAGATAAAAGGCCGACAATACTATTTTGTGTCCTCAAACATTTATCCATCTTCATTCCAAAAATCAAAGTGGATATCAATAAGAGTTCTTTCAGGTTTGCAACAAAATACTTCAATATCTTGTAAAAGTTCAAGTGCATAATTTCTTTAAAACAGAATAATATTTTATTTGATAATTCATGTCCCAATAAAGTATCTAGGTCATCTCATTTCTTTCGTCACAAAATAATTTTTCAGATAGTCTTTGACTTCTTCTATGCCGACAATGTCGTTATTTGAACAACTCGTATGACCTGACCAAACACTTTATCAAGGAAAAAACTTGAAAAATGAACTATTTGCATTTCATTCGTTCCAACTACATCGCATGTGGCAGATGTCTTAACCAATGTCTTAACTTGAAAAAGGAATTATTTGCACTTCATTCATATTTTTTTATACTATTACTTGTATATTATTAGATCCTGATAATACATATATCATTTGACTATAATCTTTCTAAAATAATTATGCAAAATAATTAATGTGAAAAACATTGAATGGTAGGTTTTGATAATTAACTAAAATTTATAGATGATAGATAATATTGACAATTAATCAGATAAAAAAAATAAGTTGGAGTGTAATTAACAATATATTGTGAGAGATCAGGGCAGTGGCTCATTGGTTCTCACTTGTACTTCCCAAGAAAATGGCAAGGGTTTGATCACTCCCCCCACTAGATCAGGGTTTCAAAAATATATATATATTGTAAATATCACTTCCCATAACCAAAATATTACTTTAGAAAGATTATAGTCAAATGAAATATGTATTATCAGGAAATTATAGTCAAATGATATATGTATAATATAATTAACAATATATTGTAATTATTTTAGAAAGATTATAGTCAAATGATATATGTATTATCAGGATATAATAATATACAAGTAATAGTATANTATGGTAGGTTTTGATAATTAACAAAAATTTATATGTGATAGATAATATTGACAATTAATCAGATAAAAAAAATAAGTTGGAGTGTAATTAACAATATATTGTGAGAGATCAGGACAGTTGCTTATTGGTTCTCACTTGTACTCCTTAAAAAAATGGCAAGGGTTTGATCCCTCCCCCACCCCACCCCACCCCACCCCACCCCACCCCCTGGATTAGGGTTTCATAAAAAAACAATATATTGTAAATCAATATATTGTAAATATCACTTCCCATAACGAAAATATTACTTTAGAAAGATTATAGTCAAATGATATATGTATTATCAGGATATTATAGTCAAATGATATATGTACAAAATAATTAAAAATATATTGTAATTATATATTTTGCATAATTATTTTAGAAAGATTATAGTCAAATGATATATGTATTATCAGGACATAATAATATACAAGTAATAGTATAAAAAAATATGTTTTACTTATATTTTATCGTTACTTTGGTAGTCTGGTAATTTTAATAACAATTATTTAATAAGCTTATAAAAATATTAGATATATCACACACACACACAAAATAATGTCATACACCTATGTCTCGAGTTTTTTTTTATAGACTTGAAAATATTTTCTTGTAGAGTTTGAATGTCATCTATTTAAGATAATATCATATTAGAAAATTCCAAATTAAATAATTTGAACCCATCAAATTCATATACATCAATCGTTTGGTATTTTACTAAAAATTATAGCTGATGATAATAGATCAACTCAAATCTTTTAAATCTTGAATAAGTCCAAGTTTCATGTGTCGACCGGTCTCATAGTAGAGGTAATTATCGCACCTCAACAATCTTCATCTTAATAAATGCACTACTTGCAATCCATGATAATCGAACACGTGACTTTGACTCTGATATAAATTGTAAGAACGCGTTTTGATGCAACTCAAATATTTTAAATTGTGTGACAACTCAAACGCTATTGTTTCTAACTGAGACACGTATTAGACTCCTACTAAACTGATAATCACTTCATATGTTAAGAAAGAAAAAAAAAATTCATTTGTTAAACAATTGCACACTAGCGCTTTGAAACATTAACAACATAAACAGGTGATCAAAGGTTGAATGCCTAGTAGCTGACAGACTCTCTCAACACGCACATTGGGATACAAAAATGAAGACATCGACAGTCGACACTTTCTAGACAGATTCATGAATGAATCTTGTAAATAAATATATTATTTTCAGAATATAAATTCGAATCCTATAAATTATTGCATTGGGTGAATGACTACTGTAATTGCTCCCCGGCTCCGCCACTTTTGGCCCCCCTAGTCCAAGCATCGTGAATTTCCTCGAACTTTCCATGGCCGTTTTTCAACAGCATTTACGTCTATAAAAACACGATCCCTTCTTCTATTCGAAAAGTTTCAGTCAAACTTTTGGTCTCCATCTTTCTTTTCAGTTGCTGGGAACCTGTCCAGATTCAATCTTTGATATTCTCATCCAAGGTACACAACAATTTTTGGTTTTGTGGGGAAATTGCTTTTGGTTTTCGGGGAAAATTTTTTATTCTATTTTAGGGGAGTTGTTTGGTCTTTTGGGCCTTTTTTCACAGTCCTCTCCTGGTTTTTCGAATTGGGTGGATCTTAAAGTGTCAAATTTCAAGATTTTGCTGTTTAACTAGCTGGAATACAAGTGGAGTTGAGATTGAGTTTGGGATGAATACTGCAGCCCATCAATACTCGGTTGCTACGGAAGATTTTCAATTTAATCACCGCGCAAAACCAAATTTTCCTGAAGAAAATCGATCAAATGAATATAACTTCAACCATGAATTTGATGGATTTCCAGTTAACACAAAAAGGTCGCCCAATGCTGATGAATCTTCATCTGAGGGGGAAACTTCTACAGAAATGGATTATTCTGATGCAATGCTTAAGTTCATAAACCATGTGATTATGGAAGAAATAGACTTAGAAAACAAGCCTTGTATGCTTCTTGATTCTTTGGCTCTCCAAGCCACCGAAAAATTATTGTACGATGTTCTTAACAACGATCTTGGTGAAAATCCCGGAAGCCCAAGTGATAATTTTACGAAAAGTACGAGTAATTGTGTTAGTGCAAGCTCCTCTGATGCCACCATTTTTATTGAGTCCAATTGGGATACTCAAAATCAATGGGAGTTTGAATCCTTTATTACTGCCTCTTCGTCTGATTCACAGCCATTTTTTGATTCCTCGAAAAGGATCATTAGTCATGGTGTTTTTACACTGGATGGCCCTCCGTTGAGTCAATTTTCGGTTTCCAATTCATTGAATGAGAGCCCGGAACTCAAGCTTAGTGGTAACTATGTTAGCCATTCCTTAGAAACTAAGGATAAAAACGATTATCGTACGGAAATCATGGGAAGAGACGAACTTGACTGTTCTCCAAATAGTTCAAATGAGAAGAAGAGCCGTGGTAGAGGAGATGGTGATTTTCTGGAAGAGTACCGGACTTTCAAACAAGTGGCTGACGATCTAGGTGAAGTGGAGCCAGTGGAGATGTATGATAACGTGTTGCTTTGTTCAAATACAGAAAACCCCCTGATGCCTTCCCATGATGAAGTCAAGAAAAGTGAATCAACAAAGAAATCCCAAAAAAAGGATAAATCTAAAGATTCAAACAAAGGAAATTCGAAAGGAGGCAAAAAGAGAGGTGAGGCAAAAGAAGTGGTGGATTTGAGAGGCCTATTGATACAATGTGCACAAGCTGTTGCAAGTTTTGACAGAAGGACCTTCAATGATCTCTTAATCCGCATAAGGCTGCATTCGTCTCCTCATGGTGATGGCTCGGAAAGGTTGGCTCACTATTTTGCCAATGCCCTTGAGGCTCGATTGGCTGGAACTGGAACAGAATTATACGCATCGATTTCTTCCAAGAGGATATCAGCTGCCATGATTTTGAAAGCTTACAAGACTTTTATCTCAGCGTGTCCATACAGGAAGATGTCAAATGTGTTTGCGAACAGGACGATCAAAAAACTAGCCACCAGAGCTACCAGAATTCACATTGTTGACTTTGGAATTCTGTATGGCTTCCAGTGGCCCTGCCTGATCCAGGCTCTTTCTAATCGACAGGAAGGACCTCCAAAGCTTCGAATAACTGGTATAGATTTTCCACAGACAGGTTTTCGGCCAGCAGAGAGGGTTAAGGACACTGGCCACCGTCTTGCAAAATACTGTGAGAGATTCCGTGTCCCATTTGAGTTTACGGCAATAGCTCAAAAGTGGGAAACCATCAAACTTGAAGATCTCACAATTGACAAAAACGAGCTACTTGTGGTCAATTCTTTGTACCGGCTTCAAAATGTGCCAGATGAGACTGTAACCGTGAACAGCCCGAGAGATGCGGTATTAGATTTGATCAGGAAGATCAGTCCTGATCTGTTCATCCATGGAGTCATCAATGGGACCTACAACACCCCTTTTTTTATTACTCGGTTTAGAGAAGCACTCTTCCACTTCTCCTCCATGTTTGATATGTTTGAGGCCTCCATACCTCAGGAGGACTCTGAAAGGCTTCTTTTTGAGGACCAGATCTTTGGAAAGGAAGTTACGAATATCATAGCTTGTGAAGGCAGTGAGAGGGTCGAGAGGCCGGAGACTTATAAACAGTGGCAGGCTAGAAATGTAAGAGCAGGTTTTAGGCAGCTCCCACTCGATCATGAAATTGTGAAACATGTGAAGAACAAGGTGAAGAGGGAATATCACAAGGACTTTTCAGTGGATGAAGATGGGATGTGGATGCTGCAAGGATGGAAAGGTCGTGTCATTCACGGTCTCTCGTATTGGAAGCCTACCAGCAAGTGATCGAACAATGGTACAAGCTATGTTAAGATAGAATTTTCGTGGAGCATAATGTAAGGAGCATGTTTGTAGAGCTCCTGTATTAGTTGTGGACAGTTCTTGTCTATGTATGAAACATTTTGTCTTCTGTATGATTAACAGCTTCTTGCCACACCTGTCTCTGATGTTACCCATTTGTTCCTTCCATGACTTCTACCATTCTACGGAGTTGTGTTGAGATATCTTACTGGTGTCATAGAATTTATTATCGAATACAAGAGATGCAAAGTTGTAATGGTGTACCAAAATCTTCATCGCCGAATACAAGATATTTAAAATGTGTGATGTACCAAAATCTACCAAAAAATTATAGCAGAAGGTAAAGATATCTCAAAAAATTGTTACGTCGTGTGGCTTTGCAGTAAGGATAATTGGATAGCCATGAATTCTCAATATAAATAGTTTTAATGGCTAAATGGATGCAACACAACTCTAATATGAGGTAGAGAACGAGAAAATGGCTACTGTCATTAGAGTTATTAGATGATGCACGATGAAGGTAGAGAACGAGAAAATGGCTACTGTCATTAGAGTTATTAGATGATGCACGATGAAATCCACATCCGTTAAGCCCAGCAATACAGTTAGGAATTGTAAAAACAACCGTGATGATATATATTTTCCAACACAATGAAGAAATACAGGAAAAAGAATGAGTGAAAACAAGAAGTTTAAATTTATATGTTCTTGATCTAGTAATAGTTTCACCATGTTCAAGCTCTCACACAAGTCTCAAGAGAAACTTTCTCAGAATGGAGAGTATCCATATTCTCTCTGGCTTCCCACAGCTCTGGCAAGGCCTCCTTCATATTGTGAATGCTTTTCAATGAATAATCTACACCTTTTGTCCTATGAGAGTTGCCAACCTTGTTCAAAAAATACGAAGTACTCAGCAAAAATGTACACAGTTGATACTTTATTGCTCTAGTTTTTCTCCTGTGGGGGTGTGGTGGATTCAAAACCGCCAGAAAGAAGTTTCACATTATTCAACTCACCAGAACGGTTTGTAGGCCAAGGGCTTTTGCTGTTTGTAGATTTCGAATCGAGTCATCAAAGAACAACTGGGAAAATAAATTAAATCTGTGTTATGTAGTCTACGGCAAGGTAAAAAGTAGGGTTTTACTATGTAAGGTATATTGTAAAAGTATACAAATGGATCTATCAGTCGGTAAGATATGCCAAGAAAAAACTGGGAATAAAGTATGCTTTATCTCCTACCGTTTTGTGAGGATTAATATCTGCGATCTTAAAAGCTTGTTCAAATGCATTTTCAAATGGCTTGCACACAATCGGGGACTTGGGGAGTCCTAGAACAAGAGAAAATCAAGAAAGCAGTCAAATATAAGCATGAAGCCATACAAACTGCAAAATGCTCTTCCATCTTTTCAACGCACCATAAAAATTATCATCAACTACTACATCCTTGTGAGTAGGATTCAACGTCTCAAAAGATATGATATCGTCAAAGCAATCCTCTATTCCTAGCCGGCTAAGAATTTGATCAACATGAGCCTTGTTTCCGTTTGAAAAAATCTGTATTCAGTGACATTGTCAAAGTCCAGACATTTATATTTTGAATGTATTCACTTGAACATATTAAAACTAAGGAACTTACAACTTTTCTTATCGGTAAGCTATGCAGATGACTCCTTAATGTGTGATCGGGCTTTAGCCATTCATAAGGTAATCTCCCATGCACGAAGCTGCACATAAGAAT
This sequence comes from Primulina huaijiensis, assembly GCF_012295235.1. Classification (NCBI taxonomy): domain Eukaryota; kingdom Viridiplantae; phylum Streptophyta; class Magnoliopsida; order Lamiales; family Gesneriaceae; genus Primulina; species Primulina huaijiensis. The sequence continues at coordinate 3,726,343 of NC_133319.1, read as the reverse complement.
ATGGTCTCTTGAACACTTTTCCACAGACTAAATTTGACAGGTACGATTTCTTTGATCCCGCTATGAATAACAGCAAGGAATACGTTTCCAGATTTGTTTCATTCCAAAGGTAATGCGATGCAAATGCTTGTAAGAATATAATAATGACACGGGGCATATCATTCCAGTTTCTGAATTTATGTATTTTTTCAGTAAGATAAGAAATCCATTGACAACATTAAACTTTGATAATGATTTTGCCATAAGGAAGAGTGCAGAAACAATCACTTTTCCTCTGTACATTTTTTTAACAAAAAAGAAGCTAGAATTCAAAACAAAACAAGAAGATTTAAAAGGAACAATGATAAGTACCTGTGATAATCATCATAATCAAAATTGTATCCAACAGCCTGAAAGAAATAAAAGATTTTTAACTTATCATGTCATAAGTTCTGATTCAATAGTAAATCGTTTCTCTTCAGTCCCCTTCATTGTCAAATGTGGCATTTATAAAAAAAATTCAAGAACACATACGCTAAGACCGGCCATAGTTGTACCATAATCCTTGTACAATAGAGCACACATTTCTGGAGCTTTGTGCTCCTCTATCTGAAGCTTATTGATCATGTACTCTAAATCAAAACATCAAATGAGAAGTCAATGATCGAATAATAAAAATGAAATTAAACCACTTCCACAAATTATATGTAAAAAAAACATTATCAACATATTACCTATGATATTCTTGGTGCATTCAACTGATATACCAGAACTCAGGGGATAAAGGGTATCATCAACATCTGCAAATGTCGCAAGAAAAAGTTGAAATTTTGATTATATAACCATTGAATATTTATTATATGATTCACTCAAATATCGTACCCAGAAAAACTCACCAAATAGGATGCATTCATATTTTGGCTCTGTAACTTTATGGTAGCAATCTTGATTCTCCATTTCAATTTAAGAACAATTGAAAACTGGAAATAAAAATAAAGGTATCTCAAGTAAATCACGAAATCTAAACAAAAAAAAAAACCAGCATATACAGTCCATTCAGTTTGTTGTTGCGTAAAATAACATTGAAGTGTTTTTCATGCGTAATTTATCTAAAAAATCATCTTTCATCTCCCGAGTTTTGAATTTCAAATAATTTCATACATGATAAGGTTTTCTATCACTAAAAACCCAAGTCTTGTTTCCATTCTTACCACATTATATTTTTATAAAAATGAGACAACAACAAGCCATTAGCATCTGTCAATAATAAGTAATAACCAGAAAAGATAGATATGATCTAATAAGTTTTTAAGGGACTTTTGTCTAAACTTAAGGTCAAGAAAGCAAGAGTTTTTTTTTTTTAAAAAAAAAAACGATTTCACAAAATAATCATATGGTCACGCCAAACCAAGTGCCCAAAAGAAATCCGCACAAATAGAAACGAAAAAGGTAGAACAATCACGTAAAATGAGAGTTCTTCATTCTGAAATGAATCATCGTTTCAGTAAGTAATTGATCTGCACCACACATGCGACAAACTAAACCCGGGACTTTTCAAAATTCATAAACACATCAATGTAGGTGATTTTACATTTAATACTCAACAAGAAGATACATCAAAACACCTAAATATCGAAACTATGATGTTCAGTGTGCATTTACAGAAACCACACCCACTCAAAAACGTAACTCTATACAAAATCTACTGAAAAGGAATGCGAACCCAGAAAAAGGTACCAGATTAAGTTCCAAACGCGGATATGTCAAGAAAATGTCGTAATTCTTCTGAAAGAGTTAGAAATCGTTTCGTGATCGCGAAAGAGAAGCAGGCGAAGAAGGGAGTTTAAATAGAGAGAAATGGGATGGATTGTTTACATGTCATTTTTGGAAAGGTGGGAAACCAAAAGCGACTACAAACGTGTAAAATCATGTTTGGATACTCCCAATGAATATCTTTAAAAATCAAAGCGTAATATTCCAAGAACAGAGACAGCTCAAATTAATCTTTTTAAATTAATATTTTAAACATAAAAAATAATTTTTTATTAATTTGATTGAATTGAATTATGTCTCATAAAATTGACATTTTATGTCTCTCACTATAATTTTTATAATAATCCAAGAGTAGGTCTCTTGTGGGACGGTCTAACGAATCTTTATCTGTAAGACATGTCAATCATACCGATATTCACAATAAAAAGTAATAATCTTAGCATAAAAAGTAATAATTTTTCATGAATGACTCAAATAAGATATATGTCTCACAAAATACGATCCGTGACACAAGTTTTTGCCTAATCGAATCCATCGGAAAATCTAGAATGGAAAATTTTTCAGGTGTACATCCATAACTCTATATATATTAAACCAAAATTAAAAATATTAAAACTAAGTTTGTTTAATAATTTTTTACGTTACAAGTAATATATAAAGATAGAAAAAAATGGATAAGATATACAAATTAATTAAAATATGTTTTTATTTTTTATTAATCGAATATGAATTATTTTGTAATTTGAGAGTGTTTATTTAGAAAAATGGGCTGTTAGCAATAAATTTTGAAAGTTCTAGACTTACGCAACCTACGATAATAAATTTTTTGGCTATAAAATTATTGAACAAAGTCTTATTTGTGCTCTTAAAATTCTTACGAAGGATAAAATATTCTTCATTTCATTTCTTTTAGTTCACGCCACTCCTTTTGACCAATAGAAAAGTCGAAAAAATAGTTCCTCGTATGTTGTTGCCCTTCAAAAAATTAGGAGAGATTGCACTTTCTTGGACATCGATCGATATTATATTGCGACCATTAGAATTGTTCAATAATTTCAAGAAACTTTTCTATAATTGTTCTTTAATGTAAAATTGACCAGTCAATCAGATTTTTTTTCTTCTTTTAGTAGATGGTATTGTCATAATTGGATATTAAATTTTAGACTTTGGGAAAACTGGATTGTATATTCGTTTATAATCGATAAATAATTCGAACATATTATGAATTCTATATTGTGAGTAGGATTAAGGCTAAAAAAATTCCCAAAATCTCGACTCATCCTGATTCTCGTCTCATTTTTGTTCCGAAAAAATCTTGACCCGAGTTGTCTAGATTTTTCTCGTCCTGATTAACATCGAGAAAGAGATCGGAAATGAAATCTCATCCCGATGGAATTCACAGCCCAATCCAAAATAACATTGTTAATATATTTTTATTAATAATTTTCTTAGCAGATTGAGCTAAAATAATTGGACTTAGGTCTTACAAAAATTAATTGTGGAATTAATAGTTATTTATTATTGAAATGATCGAATAGTAAAATCACGAAATGATTTTAAATAATTTAATTAATTAATTTTTATAATTATTTAACTAGAAAAATACGTAGAATATGATATGCAATATGTCTTTCATCTATTTAACAAAATTTATCCGATAATTTGTAATTTGTATATATTTTGTGATTTGTATCCATAACATTTTAATTTTATTTGTCTCTAATTGAAAGCTTTTTTTACTTTTAGAAATATAAGTTTATAGATAGTATTTTTAAAAATTTTTTGAAAACATAAAAATGTATTATTTTTTAGTTTTCTAAACAGAACCTCAACACGAAAAATATCGAGATATCATCTCCCTACCTGACGAGATTCTGAATCCCAAACAATCGAGATCCTGAATATTTAGGTTCCGCCACGTGTCGGGTACGAGATCAGCAGGGAAAAAAATTATCAGTTCTTGTCGGGACCGAGATTGGGTAAAGAGGTTACGGGAAGAGTCCTTACCCGATCCCACCCCTAAGTAGATTTCGTAAAAAAATTATTTATCAATTACCGAATAAGGTGAATAAGAAATTTATTGATATATATCGAAATTTATCAAAAGATTAGATGAAAAAATATAAACATTATATTATATATTATATTTTAACATAAAATATAATATTTTTAATGAATCAAATTTGGTCAGAGACCTATCACACAAAATTCACGAGTAAAACGGTTTCACGTGAGTTTTTGTGTTTTAAAAATGGTTGATAAGTGCTAAAAATTTCATATATGTTTAGGTAATGGGAGTGATATCGTAGCATGGATTTAGTTTAGCTGAATTTGGTGCGTTGGAGACTGGGGANACACAAAATTGACGAGTAAAACATTTTCACGTGAGTTTTTGTGTTTTAAAAATGGTTGATAAATGCTAAAAATTTCATATATGTTTTGGCAATGGGAGTGATATCGCAGCATGGATTTAGTTTAGCTGAATTTGGTGCGTTGGAGACTGGGGAAACATTACTCGGTTGGAGTATTTACATTAGCAAGGGAAATTGGGACCATAATGAGAGAAAGAACAAAAAAACCACTTTTATCGTCACTAATTTTCATTTACAAACCAATTACATCCGCGACTCCTCGTTGTCTTCTCTAAAATCCAGAGTCCCTCCCTCCACCAGATTAAAACGAAACAATGATCAAATGCAGAAAATTTGTAGTGATTTTTTATGCTAAGAGTATTATTTTTTACATTTTTCCAGTTAGTATAAGAGCAGCCCGAGGCATCATTGGTGCAGGTAGAACTTTGCACTCTGGATATGTCAGAAACCAACATCAGAAATCAGCAAAGATCAACGGAAACTTATGTGGGAACAACCTCTGGAACAAGAGGTGAAGACCCGTCGTCTTCTGTCGTCCCATCCTCAACAGTTTTCCCAACCTTTTGTTCTTCTTCCTGAAATCCTAGCTTAAATCTGTCATAATTCGTCATCTCACTTGATTTGAAAGGACGCTCACCAAGTACCTGGACCAAGTCCTCTTGATGAAGAGTTTCTTTTTCCAGCAACAACTCAGCAATCTGAGCCACGTGTTCTTTGTGTTCCTCTACTAGTTGCACTGTACGTGTGTATGCTTTTGAAACCCAGTCCCGCACTTCAGTATCAATAATAGCTGCGGTCTTGCTGCTGTAAGGTTTGGTCATCTCAAATCCATCATCTCTCTGTGGAAACGACAGAAGGCCTACTTTCTCACTAAAACCGTAGACAGCAACCTGGGCATAAGTCATTTTCGTCACTTTCTCCAAATCATTCTGAGCTCCAGTTGATATTTTCCCTAGTAATGCCTGAACCAAAAAATGGCACAAGAGTTGGAAAGACTGTATGTATAGAGTAGTAGGAATTCTTTTTAAGGTGAAAGAGTTCTGTTCAAAATTAAGTATTTCAAAAACAATTTTCAATCCAACTAAAACACTTAACAACCTGTTCAGCAGCACGCCCACCAAGGGTCATGCAAGTCATATCAAAAAGCTGTTCTTTAGTCATGAGTAGGTTCTCACTGGGAACATATTGGGCAAATCCAAGTGCTGCTGTACCACGAGGAACAATAGTCACCTTCAACAAGGGTTCTGCATGTTCCAGAAACCAACCGACTACAGCATGGCCTGATTCATGGTATGCTACAGTCCGCCTTTCGAGTTTACTTATAACCTGTTGAAGAAAAAAGCGAAAAAAACATTTTGCTTAATTCAAAAGGAAGGGATCGCACAGTCTGCAGAAACCCCATTACGTTAATATGAAATATTAAATAATAAAAACATTATGCACCAGTCAATCTAAAGAATATATTTTTTAAATGCATTAATACAACAACGGGATTAGAGATCAGCTGCTTTGAGTACATTGCACCACATATGAAAGAAATTGCTTTTAAATGAATTGATATAGATCCAGCGTCCAATAATAATGGAACAGGTATGGAAACTACTTCTCCAGGAACATATTCCAAATTCCATCAAAGAGAAAAACAGAATGACTTCAGGAAAGCAATTTCGTGCTCAACGCCAATTTCAATATTAAAGCCTTGTAGGTCGGACTAATCACATACTGAAGAAAGTCGAGAAAGATAATAGACATAAGCCCCTCTAGATCTCACAATACAAGTCCAACTCGCAACTCATCCCCTTATACCAGATCTTTGAGAGAGAAAAGGAAAGAGATATAAATTCACTTAATGTGGTGCTGTGGCATTCATAAGTAAAGAAAGAACCTATGTAATACCAAATACACATCATGATTTAAGAGCCCATAACCAAAATCCCAGGCAAAAAGTTAGACGTGATTGAAATAATGCTAGAAAATTAAGGGAAAAAATTCAGACAAATTTTAGAACTTTGAAAGAAATCCAGAAGCAATTGAATGTGCGCAACTGTCAACTTTACATGGAGAAAAGGTATGCTTCAGTTAACATCATCATTCGATTGTCTCAAAATGAACGCTACATTGTCATCAAATTGTTTTTAACATGCTAACTACAGCTATATATGAAAGTCGCCCCTCCAAGTCGTCCAACTAAGCTTAAAATCATCACTCAACCATCCAACTCCAGAAAACTTTCGTCATTATATGCTAGATTTAGATTCTAAATTACCATGAAGATAATATTGTCGATATTTTGTTCGGATGAAAATGTGAAGCAAATACACATACAAACGGTGAACAGAGACTGCTTTCTTCAAGTTTTCCATGATACTCGACCAATATATTAAATTTAAGATCTGCTATATTTTTAGAGAAAAAGACCAAAATCAGTAATCTGAACTCGGCATTTTCTTCTTATTTTCATAATCCCAATCAATGATTGCACTCCCACCACATGATTTTGAAAACAGTGCATATTAAATGAATAATTGAAATCACAGCAACTCACTGAAGTAGGAGTGTCGAGTAGTCCTCAATCTGTTGCTTATATTAAACATAACTTTAAGACTTAAATTCCAAAACAATTGTTTAAAATTAGCTATGGCGAAAACTCTAACCGATGATATACAGGAAATGAAGATCAGAGGATAAAATTTCATAAAATAAACTCATTTGTCTTGGACCAGTGCTCTGCAACCGGTAGAAAAACTAGGAACAATTATACCTAATAAACAAGAAGGTTCTAATTCAAAATGACATACCTTATTTTTCTTCTCAAGACCACCAATGATTCTGTCTATCGCTGAATCAAAGTGTTCCATTTTCACCAGTGTTTCCTCGCATCTGGCAGCTATCAAAGCAGCTTCGTTGCAAACATTTGCAATATCTGCACCAGCAAATCCAGGAGTGAGGGCCGCTAGTCTCTGAGAATAATAAGGAGGTTCATGATCTAGTTTAAGCTTCTTCAAGTAGATCTGAAATATCTGTTCACGGCCTTTGATATCCGGTTTATCTATGCTAATTTGACGATCAAATCGACCAGGCCTCAACAAGGCCTTGTCTAAAATATCAGGTCTGTTGGTGCCAGCAAGAACAACAACACCAGAAGTAGTTCCAAATCCATCCATTTCTACAAGCAACTGGTTAAGGGTGCTTTCACGCTCATCATTAGAACCAGCAAAACCCCCACGTCCTCTTGCTCTGCCAATTGCATCAATCTCATCAATAAATATGATACTAGGTGCACATTGCCTTGCCTCTTGAAACAAGTTTCTAACTCTTGACGGCCCAACACCAACAAACATTTCCATGAAATCAGAACCAGATATGGATAAAAAAGGCACAGCAGATTCACCAGCAGTCGCTTTTGCTAGAAGCGTTTTACCCGTCCCTGGAGGTCCAACCAGTAGAGCACCTTTAGGAATTTTGGCTCCCAGCTCCTCATACTTCTTAGGGTTCTTTAGGAAGTGAACAAACTCCATAATCTCCTGCTTTGCTTCATCACAGCCGGCAACATCTTTAAAATAAACCTGAAAAAAAAGGAAAAAAGAGAAGACTTTACCTTTAGCATTGAGATTCATTTCCGTGGAATGGAAAATGGCTCAAAAAATTTTGGATCAAACTGGTAGGATTTGATGACAAACCTTATTTTTTGCATTTTTGTCCACCTTCGTGATGTGCGCTTTTCCGATGTTGAAAATCCCACGTGCGCCCTTTCCGCCAGTACCTCCAACGCCAATTCCCCCTTGCATTTTCCGACCCATGTAAAAGAGGAATCCCAATAACAAAATTGTAGGAGCAAATCTCATTAATTCTTGGAACCAAACCATTTCAGAAACATAAGTTACAGGTACATAATCATGTCGGTCAATCCCCAATGCTACCTGGGCTTCCTCCAACTTTTCTTCAAACGAATCAACACTCCCTATATTAAAATAATATTTATACTGGCTTGTTTTCTCACTTGCCAGGGCACCACCAACAGCCTCTTCAAAATTAGATTCTTCAGTTGGATCATTGCTGTTTTGACTTCGTGGTGAGCTTCTTACATAAACTTTAGCGACTGACTTATTAGACACGACTACATGGTCCACTAAACCTGGTTCCAGCAGCTTGTTTTTGAACTCTTGAAAACTAATCTGCAAGGTTATAGTCAATAAATTTATTTCAACATACTCAAGTAGAAATTTATAGAGTTATCATTGCCATAAACAATAATCATTATATCATGCAACCCTAGGTCCCAAATTAACCAGGACCGGCCACATAAACTATCATTTCCATTTTGCTGCGTCAATAAGCAGTCAAATGTCATAAGAGGTAGAGATTAGTCTGAAAAAACAGATGAAGAGCAATCAGTTCAGTTAAAAATACAGCTGGGTTCAAAAACTTCGAAACATATGTTTTAACATTTTAAAACGTCAATTAACTCATTTCACCTTCATCTCCATATTTCATTGCCAGGACGGTTTGAAAAATGACCTTAACATCAGAGTTATTTAAACATATCCTAATATTAAAGCTCTCCCAACACAAGAAGGAACAAGCATAAAGGACATTATAACTTGCCCAATTACTTTTGAAGTCAAACCTCATAGACAGTATACTTAGATGGCATTTGAAGTTACACGAATCTGGGTCATCCAAGATCCCATTATATAATAACAATAGACAGGTAGCTTACAAAGGCTTCATGAATATATGTGACAGGCAGAAGCTAAGGCGAGCATAAAAACATTCATATTAATTTGCTCAAACAAAAATACCCACAGTGAGGAGAAAAGTCTAATCACATGTGCACTCAGAAATCAGAACGATGTAGTGTTTTCAATTCGCTTACAGAAGGATTCAACATTTAACTTTTAAGCATCCCAAATAATTTTCAATGAACTCACATCACATCCAACCCATGCAAAAGAGAAACCAAATTGGTATGATGACTATAAACATACTGAGACATGCAATTTTCAGCAAGCATTTAATGTAATAGAGACAAGGAATCTATGCAGCCAATCTCAACTAGCTTGGGAGAAAAACTTGCGTGATGGCACGAGTACGGCATAAAAAAAGAGATCAGCTGTTTCGACAATTATTTGCAGGTAAAAACAAACAAAAAATGGTAAAACTAGCCATTTTGTCAAACCATGAGATTCAAAGTATTACAGGATACAGGCAGCCTATTCCTATCACATCGAGGAATGTTATAAGTTACAATAAGAGTAATCAATCAATTAAAGGTCCAAATCTTTTGTACCATACTACCGAACATTTTCAGCAAGCATTTAATGTAATAGAGACAAGGAATCTATGCAGCCAATCTCAACTAGCTTGGGAGAAAAACTTGCGTGATGGCACGAGTACGGCATAAAAAAAGAGATCAGCTGTTTCGACAATTATTTGCAGGTAAAAACAAACAAAAAATGGTAAAACTAGCCATTTTGTCAAACCATGAGATTCAAAGTATTACAGGATACAGGCAGCCTATTCCTATCACATCGAGGAATGTTATAAGTTACAATAAGAGTAATCAATCAATTAAAGGTCCAAATCTTTTGTACCATACTACCGAACATTTTCAGCAAGCATTTAATGTAATAGAGACAAGGAATCTATGCAGCCAATCTCAACTAGCTTGGGAGAAAAACTTGCGTGATGGCATGAGTACGGCATAAAAAAAGAGATCAGCTGTTTCGACAATTATTTGCAGGTAAAAACAAAAAAATGGTTAAACTAGCCATTTTGTCAAACCATGAGATTCAAAGTATTACAGGATACAGGCAGCCTATTCCTATCACATCGAGGAATGTTATAAGTTACAATAAGAGTAATCAATCAATTAAAGGTCCAAATCTTTTGTACCATACTACCAAACAAAGGATCCAAATACAATGATATGCAATGCAATTGAGCAATCATGAGCAACACAAAATCACCATTGCTTGACATTCATAAAAAATATCATGATGATTTTTTCCTGGAGAAACCAACAGATTAGTATTCAAGTGAGAGGCTGTAAATATCTATTAAAAATACTTACATTGTAAAAGTTATATAGAATACTTTATCCATCTACATTTTAAGACATGGAAAACAACACAGATATTAACTAGCCGAAGTCCAGAAGAGCAAGGATCTGAACATTAATATAATATGTTATAAACAAATAAATCCCACAATTCTTCATTCAGCATTAAAAATAGTGATTAAACATGATATTACCTGTTTCTCTTCGTGCGGCATGTGCGGAAATAATGAAACAAGCAATGCAAGCGCCAGGATCGGTGAGACAATATTTAGCAAATTCTTCATGAAAGTGTCCTGAAAATTGCCATGATCATCTGTATTTCCTTCCTCTGAGATCGAACAAACCAAGGTCATAGAGATATTTGGTATGGAAACTTAAGAACAATCAAATGTTGCGCCACGTTAAAATCTCAAACTCAAATTCTTATTGTGGAAATTTTGTGGCACTCGTAAAGTTATACAGAAGACACTTTCCAAGCACTCAAATGTTATTGTGATGCCATCAAAAATAAGGAGAACATAGTCAGATGAAACAGGAAAAAAAAAATCACTAGCCAATCAAAGCAAAACATATTCCAAAAAGACTAGTAAAACTTTTATCGATGCACCAGTTGAATTACATATCTGGAAAAAGTTGAGTAATATATGCCTTGCTACTGTTTGAAGAAACACTAGATGAAGATTTGTTCAATGAATCAATACAGGGTTAAATGATAAAAAGACCAGGGGACTTAGCCCTCAGGTTTATGTATTTTAACTGCGAGCCATATATGCCGGACTTGCACAAATATAGATTTAAACATCTCATTAATTCCATTGAATATCGTCTGTGCAAAAAAAAGGAAAGATTAACAAACCTTTCGAACCAGATTTCTGCTCATGTTTCGGAATTTCCTTCTTCTGTTTGGGATAAAAATTTTCGTAGTCTGGCAACATAAAACACAATAAACAAATTAAAAAGGTACGAACTTTGGCACACAATTCCAAAATTTCAACATAGAAGCAAAAACAAGCTCTTACTTTTCTTCTTTGGCGCATCACTCGAGAAAAATCTACGTATTCGGGAGTTTGCGATGAAGTGCTTAGAATTCGATAAATAAGATCCAGGAATCGATCCATTTTTGGCTCCTATTGTAGCTAAATAACCCCGGAAAAACCCTACTTTCTCATGAAACGGATTATTCCCGATATAATTCGAATTACATACACGCTGAGCTCCAAGAATTTCCTTGTTCAACAACAAGGACCTGCCGTTATCAACACCATTAATCACATTCTGCAGACACAAAAAAAGGGTAAAATAACATAAAAATACTCCGATGAAAACAACATCTATAAACTCCACCCAAAAGATGTGTAGAGTTAGAGAAAAGCGGAGGCTCGACAGTGGCTTACTCTTGAACGAGAGGCACGCGATAAGGAACGACCGATTCTGGAATAAATCATTTTTCTTCGGCAATCTGATCAATTTTGCGTGGGAGAGATGAAATTTTATATTTATGGTAATTAATTCAGTAATTTACGATTCTTCGGATTTTGAATCGAAACCAATTGAAACCCAAACAGCATCAATTGAATGATGATAAAAAAATAAAAAATAAAAAATTATTAAGTTAGCCTTTTATTTTTGACAAAAATTTGTGTGACGGTCTCACGGATCGTATTTTGTAAGACGGATCTCTTATTTAGGTCATCCATGAAAAAATATTATTTTTTATGCTAAGAGTATTATTTTTTATTCTGAATATCAGTAGGGTTGACCCGTCTCACAGATAAAGATTTGTGAGACCGTCTCACAAGAGATCTACTCTTTTATTTTTTATGTAGACCCGTAACCGCCAAGCATATATGGAGCCGAATCGGGCATATTGAAAGGTAACTTTTCTTTTTCTATTTTTGATCTGAATTTAAACCACATTTATGAATCATCTATTTATACTAGTTATTATGCACATGTGATGCGTGTTTGTACAATCTTTTTTATTATTATCGATGGACTAAAGTGAAATTTGACAAATTATGGAGAGACTAAATTGATATTTGAATTGTTGAAATAAAAATAAAAGTGTGTGTTGAAATTAAAAAACAAAACAAAACAAAAGCAAAAGTGTAATATTAATATCATATAAGGGTAAAATTAAAAAAAAATTTGGTGTCCTCTCTATGTAGTTATTATCATGTCCTCACACTTAAGATAATAGTATAGATATATCATATTTTTTTTTTACATTTTTATTTGTCTTCTAACATTTTAATTTTAAAAATTAATATGTATTTAAAATTTTTAAAAAATTTATTTTATTATCTGATTTTTAAACGAAACTCACGCATCACGCGTGTCATGATCCAATGATAAAATTTAAATATATAAACTTATGAAAATTTATATTTTTTACTAGCAAAACTAATGATTTTTAAACCAAACTCACGCATCACACGTGTCATTGATCTATTAATAAAATTTAAATATATAGACTTATGAAAATTTATATTTTTTAGTAGCAAAACTAATGCATACTATTTTTTCATTTACTTGTTATTAATTTTCTATTGGCGGTGTTAGAAAACTGTTTGATATCCAATGAGCTTTCACAACCCACTCTAACTTGGGAGACACGACATTCGAACGAGAAATATGTGGGTGGGGTCAAACCAATAGCCCGAAAACGTGTTGGCTTGCTCAACGACTTTCATCACGATCTAGAACACAATAAGCCACAATCGACTAATATCACCGTAAACACGATTTAGTTATATAGATTTTTTATTTGAAGGAAGATACATAATTTTCTAATCTTTTATCTCAGTAGCAGAACTTTAATAAGCTACGTATAAATTTTGATTTTTCAAATAATTAATTTAATTATGCTTTTTATATGTAAAAATGTATTTTCTCAAATGTTTGATTTAACATCTAAAATAATATATAAATATATTGAAAAGTTATTTATCCTATCTATATAATTAATTGAGAAAAGTATAGAAAAATCTGATTTCATGCTTAGAATAACTAACATATACACAAAATCAAATTTAGTATATATATAATACAATGCAATGGAAAAAAAAAATTGGTACAGGCTCGGCTATTATATAACAGTATAGATTTATCTACAAAAATCGATTCATTCGAATATATTTTCAAAGAACAAATAAAAATTCCACCAGTTGTGTTTGAAAGTCTTTCAATTACCTTTAACTCTGCTCATGAAAAATATTATTTTCCAACTGCGCAAATACTTTTGTAGACAGAGTACATAGATATGATCAATAGGTGGTTCACATAAAAAGTAAAAGAACAAGAGAGCGACATTATTTGTCAAACTTTTCATTGTCCACTAATGTTAAATGCCATGTAGTTAAAACTTATGCTTAACACACTAGATAATATAAATTTAAAACTGCATTTTTATAAAGATATTTGATTTGAGAGTAAGCAGGGATAACAACTTTTCTCACAGATTCGAGGCCCCGTTGAGAAAACCCGAACAGGGATGGGGATCTTTGATTTTTTCGGGTTCAAGGATTTTTAAAATCCACGTAATAGTTCAAGTGGATACGAGATTATTATACTCATCTCCGAACTCACCTCGAAAGTAAAATTAATAAAAAATATTATTATTATTATTAATATTGATTAATATTGATATAATGTAATACTATTATTGTTTTTTAACATATTAATAATAATGGATATTTATATTATCACTAATAATAATAGATAATAATAAGTTTTGGTTTAAAATAATCTCTGAATTCGTCATCGTCTTATCTAATTAATATTTTTGAAACAAGGGTGGGGATTTGATCCTTGCGATTTTGGGTTCGAGGATTCTCCGAATTCGAAAAAGCGAGGATCAAGGATGGAGATGAAATTCGGGGACGAGGATGACAAACTCACCCACACCTCACCCCGCTTCATCTCATTGTCATCCCTAGGAATAAGTAAAATGGTTGCAGTTTAAACTCGTCAGTAATTATTAATGAAAATGTTTAACTTGATATAAAATATACTTCAAATTTATTTATATTTAGTTGTCCAAATAAAAAATTTGGAATAATATATTTAAAATCAATCATTTCAAGTCCATTCATTTGAACAATGTATTTGAAATTTTTGATTTGTAATGATACCATTAACTGATAATTCGAAACACTTTAATATATATTGTTAAAAATGTCTAAAAATTAAAGATGATGAATTTGAAAGTCAAATTTAGGAGTGTCCATTCGGTCGGATAGGGTCGTGCATAGTACTATTTAAAATTTGTTCAACCTGAACTTGATCGGAACCCGATTCAAACCAAAAACTCTCAACCGAACACGAACCCGATCAACCCGACTAACCCGAATTTTTTAACACAAAATAACAAAATTTCTCTTATATATATGATTTAAATTCAAAAGTCTAATTATAGAAATTTAAAGTATATTTACTAAATTAAATAAACAATTGTTTAAAAAAATAAAAAATCTACAAAATAAATATTAAATTATACAAATTTATGATATAAATATACAATAAATATTTTTTTCAGAAATATAATATATAAAAATTTAAGCAATATTTATTAATTATTTTTATAAAAAAATTAAAATTTTCAGGTCAACTTGAACCCGATCCAACCCGATAATTTTTTCGAGTCAGCTATCGGATTCAATCCGATCTTCCCCGAACCCGAAATCTTCAAACCCAAACATAATTTTTTTCTAGTTGAACCATGTCGAGTTGATGAATCAGATTTGATTTTGACACCCCTATTCAAATTTGATGGCATTTGTATCATATGCATGAAATCCAAAGTTTATTGCATATGTTGTTTATAAATTAATATAATCATTACGTCGTATACACGGACAAAAAAAATTTTATATTATATAAACACGAGCCAAATAATCTTTCCCAAGTTATTACATTATCCCTTGATTTAGTGGTCATATAAATGATTTGTCTGATTTGAAGTATGTTACTCTATAAAAAGTTGATTTCCGATTATTAATTTTACCAGTTATAAATAAACGCCAATTCCGATTCAAACACTTACCTGCAAAAATGATTTTTTTTTTTTTTTAGCAAAACAACATAGATTACAATACAACATATCTCTAAAGTTTTTTAAAATGTAAATATTATGAAAACACGCATCTACAAGTCCCTAGGTTACAGCCAAACATCTCATTTTATTTATTTTCGGACGAAGTTTCGGGCTCAAAACTATTATAACAAAACCCAGATTAAAAAACATAAGCTGTAAATTAAGGATATAAACAAACAAACCGAGTCGGTTCGCGAGGTTTTCGAGTTAGCTCGAAAAATATTTGATTCATATTCGAGTTTAACTCGAACATATTCGAATTTTTTTCGAGTCGAACTTGAGTCCAAATTATTTTGTAACTATTTCGCTCGCGAACTTAAATATTTTATTAATATAATATAATTATATATTAAATATATAAATTTCGAGTAGTGCCTATTTTCGAACAATAGTTCAAATAGTTAAAGAACATATTTGAATTTTTCGAGTCGAAATTGAATTTGAGCTATTTTTTTTAAAAATTTTTGAACTTCGAATCGAGCTCGAACTAATTCGAGTTAAATTCTAACCATCAAATTTTTGCATATTGGACTCGATCCGGTTCATTTACATCTTTAATACACCCATGAAGTAAAAAATGGCGCATGTAAATTCCTAAAAAACCCAGGTGCTACAAAACCAAACAATTTAAACAGAATATATAACAAAAATTACAGTTACATGGCAATAGCAGAAGAATTTATTTAACAAACGCCACATAACAAAAATATACAAACCCATCCACACAAGCTCTCATCTAAGCACAGGTCTCACGGCGAAGCCACAAAGAGAAGAGCAGCTCCAGCTCCGGCGGTTGAAAATACCCGTTCTTCGGGGCTCCGGTCTCTTCCCAGCGCACGCCTGCGGAGACTTCTTCCTCGGCGGAGGCGGAGGCTCTTTTTTAGATGGGATCCTGCGTTTCGGGGTGCAGCAACCTTCTTCAACCGCCACCATCTCACCACAAGTATCAATCATCTTCCTTTTCTGGTAAGTTCTCCGAAAAATGCCGCGTTACAGAGCACTGTTGCGATTCATGATATAACGTGTCGTGTTGCTGTTAGAGATGGTGGGTTTGAGCTATGTAATATAGGGGAACGACACAGTGAAAGTGGGATTGAAGGAATTCGAACTGTGGTTTTTTTTTGAAGGTGCGGACAGTGTGTGGCGGAGAATGGAGGAGACAGGTGGGTGGGGCTTCTGAGTCCACGTAGTCGGATGAAAGTGGTCTTGCCCCATTCGACAGCACGTATGGCAGTTTCGGAACCGTCGAATCATGGGAAAAGTGAGGCGGGAATTCTATGCGCCTCTAGTTTGAATTACAGCCATTTTGTGACCCTACCACTTTTTGCTCTTTTGAACCCACAAAAACGCTCGAGAGACAGCCACCTACTAAATTGCTACACATTACTTCACTTTACTATCAGTGCACCGACGCACGCGTTACGTTCTTGTATAAATTTTTTTATAATTCATTTGATTTATATTTAAATGAGGATCAAATTATAATTATAAGAAATAGTGAAGAACTACACTGTAATTTTGATATATAAATTGAAAAATAAAAGAATAAAAAAATGATTTTAAGAATTGAACTTATAACCAAAATCCCAAGAAACAATGACTCTATTCACTGAACTGCATGTAACTTGTATTAAAATTTTAACATTTTATTAATATTTATAATTATTAAAACAGACTATGACACCAAAGTTAGTTACTCTAAGCGTCTCAAACTTAATAAAATAGTATAGATTTTATTTTTAATGCATTTAAAATATTGTATTTATACTATACTATAATTATTTCGAAATATTTAACCTATTACTTATTTTCATTTTTACCTCTGACATTTGAATCTTGAATCCAAAATATTAGTTAACGAACTTTTTGTTAAAAAAATATTGATAGCTATTCAAAATGGAAGAAGATTCGAAAATTATCTGCAAGTCAATGAATGCAAGTCGAATTTTTTCCGCCAGTTGACATCAGTTGCAACAGCAACTTCATTTTGCATTATTTTAAATTTGGCTAGGAAAGTTTGATTCAAAATAACGTGTGCATGCTGCATTTGCAATTCCACCATTGACTGCAAATTACATTATGAATTCAATATTTTTATAATTAGATTGATGATCGAACATGTCCATTTCAAAATAGCAGCTCAACTGGTCGGATCGATTGAACTAGAATCAGACGATCGGATCGAAACAATGTTTGCAAATTACTACATTCACTACAAAAAAAAAAGGTTTAGCGACGGCCAAAACCGTCGCTAAAAGGTTTAAGCGACGGTTCTAGCGACGGTTTGAAAAACGGTAACAGGAGTCCTCGTCGCTATTTTGCAGCGACGGTTTCTCAAAAACCGTCGCCTGGAGCGACGGTTTTTCTTAACAAGACCGTCGCTAATATAGCGACGGGGTAAATTTAACCGTCGCTAATATAGCGACGATATATTAAGCGACGGTTTTAAATAACCGTCACTGAATGAAAGCGACGGTTTCTAAAACACCGTCGCTACACTAAACGACGGTGTTTGAAAACAATGTTATATCATACAAAAAATGAGGATCCTAAGGTTGGATTAAGTTTGCAGCCTTGAAGGAAAAAATCAATGAGTAAAACAAACATGTAAATTACAAGACAAAAAATGTAATTTTTTCTTATATTACATAGTATGAATTACCTTTTAAACATGTCCATTTTAAAATAACAGTTCAACTGGTCGGATCGGTTAAATCGGAATCGGATGATCGGATCGAAACAATGTTATATCATACAAAAAAAAATGAGGATCCGAAGGTTGGATTAAATTTGCGCGCAGGCTTGAAGGAAATGATCAATGGTTCAGTAGAAAAATATAAGGTTGGAAGTGTTGTAATTTCCTCATGGTTGCTTTCCCGGAACTTAGGGAGTAGCAGAGCCAGGAGCCAAGCATTCATGGACAGATTTTGAAGTACGAAATGAATAAAAGATGTGGAGCAAATTAAAAGGATTCATTATTGACGTAAAATGCATAATGTACAACGTTTAACTAACCCATGTTATCGACCGTTTGGTTGCCTTTTCCAATCCCAGAACACAAACATGCCATTTCTCTCATCTTTTGTCATCTCATCTTCAAACTCCAACCAAATTTTTGGAGAAAATAGCAATTAGTTGAGGGCATGTGCATGTCCATGACTGCTTTATTTACATGCCACTCGATGAGTTGTAACCTTAGTCAGCACGTATGGAGAGTACAGTATCAAATTATCAATATAGTATAGATAGAGAATAAGAAAAAAAAGCAAAAATTCGTTCATTATGATTAATTTTAACAGCGAAAAGTGCTTTTCATGCCGCAAGAATTTGATTGTCTCTCCAAAAGTGTGCAGCGGCAAGCCACCGTAAGTAAATCAGCAGGAGCTTACCCTCAATTAAGCAATAGATTCTACCATATCATTTCAAACTCAACGTTAATGGCCGTCAACGTGGTTGACCGAAATATCAGAAAAGTGAAGCACTCGATTCGCGGTCATAGGAGAAAATTTTAACAAGAATTATTAGGATTAATACCTGAAATTAATCAAGCAGCAAAAGGTGAGTTAACTGTTACTGATGGGACTTCGTTGAAATGGGTGAGCCGGGTAAGGAGCTCCAACGAGTCAAATCAATAATTTATAGTTATTAGGGAATTTGAGTGAAGATAATGGCTTCAATAGCACCTGCAAACAATGAAAAGACCTCGTGAATGGGCGCCGGAGGGGTGTCCGGCGTGGCCACTCCGATGCTTAAGTCAGCAGGTTGAAGATGAACACAAGCAATATTTGGGAGAAAATATGTATAATGCTTAAGAGTTCAAAGATTTCAGAATCAGTAAATGAGAAGGATACCTGCTATTTATAGGAGAAAATGGGGTAGGTACCTCGTTTCCCGCGCCTACCTACTAAATATGTCAAGTCGGCCGTCCATACCTCCTGATGACTTATACGACACGCCAAAGTCAAGTTGCTCTGACAGATAAGATTGTCCATATCAATATACTCAAGTGCATCACGCTTTTCGAGGTTCCCAGGTAGAATTCCTCCCTGGAGATTTATACAAGAGCTCGGGCGTCTGGTTGCCCGGGGAGTAGAGCCCGGGCTTGCACCGGCCCGGCTTCAGAAGAATCCATCCTGTCAATTGACCCTAATTTAGGAATCCATTTAATATCCCGGGTCATCAATGACCCGGGTTCTTACCAGGGTATCACCACTCATCCCTAAATAGTTGGGCTAGAGTCATACTCGCTGTCCCTATTAGTCATGCTTGGATTCCCAAAGAGATGATCAATCTTGTTATATAAAAGCATCGGAGGCTTCATGTCTCCCAAAGATGGGATGAGGAGCCGGAGTCTCGCGTCTCATGGACTTGAGATAAGATGTCGGGGCCTCGTGTCTCCCGGGCTCGAAATGATCGAGGTGCAAAGCCCCGGACCAGGATACGGGTCCCTGGACTTAATAGATAACCAGGGTGCGGAGCCCTGGCCTTCATGAATGGTCGAGGTACGGAGCCCCGAACCAGGATACGGATCCCTGGACTTTTAGAACCAAGGTGCGGAGCCTTGGGCCGGGGAACATGTCCCAGGACTTGTGAATGGTCGAGGTGTGGTTCCCCGAGCCAGGGTGTAGTGCCCTGGGCTTTTTGTTGATCGAGGTGTGGTTCCCCGAGCCAGGGTGTAGTGCCCTGGGCTTTTAGAACCAAGGTGCGGAGCCTTGGGCCGGGGAACATGTCCCGGGACTTGTGAATGGTCGAGGTGTGGTTCCCCGAGCCAGGGTGTAGTGCCCT